>NC_057863.1:87625293-87925293 GCF_019393635.1 Dromiciops gliroides | reverse complement strand
ATGTGTCCCATTCTTGGGGCTCCTATGATGTCTAAAGCTTCCCTTACCTCTTTCATTCCTTCTGAAACATACCCCAGCAGCCTCAGAACAGGCTTTCTCAGAAATTAGAGCCCCTTCTCTCAGATGAGGGATGCCTTTCTTTCTAAGCACAATTCTTTGATAACTCAACACGTGTGAACAATGATCATCTGATAACTTTTTTTTTTCCTTCAAGTGGTCCCAGGGCTTTATATACATTAGCTAAGTAATTCCCAAAATGCTGGTTCAGGGATCTGCCTCCTGAACTGCACTGCCTCAGGCATGGATTCTTCTCCAGATGTTCCTCCATTTAGCCAGAGACCACCAGCCTGACAGACCTTTCCTTTGCATGCTCATTTCCTTCTTACATTTTCTAGCTGCTATGAGCTCACATCCTAGAAATGGAATACTCACACCACGTTTGGGTTCTTGACACTGAGTCCCTTTGTCCACTTTTTGGCACTGATGCTAGCAAAAAATGGTACCCCAGGCTTCCATGTTTTGACATTTCTCTTTATTTGGACTCCTATAGACTTTTCTCAAATTTCTGCTCACATGTGATAAACTTGATTTTTCTAGTGATAATTTGTGTAATGAAATTTTTGAAAAATTTTTCCTTTGTTCTTCAGGATTTAAATACATACTTCAGAGACCTTTCAGGGAATTCTTTTCAATAATGGATAAGATATTCAAACCCTCATCCAATATGAAGTGTGTTTAATAGTGGGGAAAGGACATCTGAGCTCCACCTGATCCTTCTCTTCCTGCCATGATAGGAATTAGTCCATATGCTCCTGTGCTTCATTTGTGGGCTAATTCTTTGTAAGTTTTCCAACATTCTAATGCTTGATGCAATCAAATGATGTGAACAGAGTTTATATACAGAAGAAAAAAACCTCACTATACTATTCATTTAACAAAAGCCTATTATGATAGTTGTATTTTCTCCCTATACTTCTCTAGCAGTCTGATGGGAAAAGTAGGAAAGGTAAAAATAAATGTGTTTTATAATAAAGTATCTTATCAGTAAAATAATTCTGAAAAATGGTTTCGTTAAATAGTCATGAATTTGTTTCAAACTACTTAACTGATTAAATATGTTTGTCATTCTTAGTGAAGCAATTTCACTTTAACTGTCTTCATTATGGCTCTGCTACTGCTACAGAGCAGTAGACTAAAATAGACGTTTCTCAGTTCTGGTGTTTAACTGACATTGAAAACATTGGCATTTAGAAAGTAGTTTGATCTTTTTAGCAAACAAAAGCTTTATGATGAAAATAATAGAATGTAGTTCACTGAACAGCAGGAAAGAAACTTTTAAGATCTAATAAGTAACCCAGTTCCAAAATGATACCCCTAACTAAAGTTAAACTAGCATACCAAAAATCTGTGGTTGAAAGTTTTTGATTCATTTTTGGGGGGAAAGGGTTTAATTATAATTTATGAGGAAAATAATTTTCCTTTCCTTTGTTAATGGGCTAGAAGACATTAGAAGACAGGTATATCATCAGTAGACTGACTGTAAATAAGGGATTGTGCCAATATTATATATAAACAACAAAAAGGATAATCTATATACTGCTTGGTTGGATGGAATTCAGTCACAGTAGGCAAGCACAGGACCAGGCATGCTAATTGTTTTAGCAAAGTGAAAACTAAGAGGTAAGCAGGCATCAGAAGAAAAGGGTAAACATGTCTGAAGTTAATTTTCTCTACATATAGCCCAGAAAATATGGCTAATTTAAGACAAAAAAAAATTCAGTTCAATACATGCTACCATGAATTCTAAAAAGGTTTCATTTCTGCTCTTCTTAACTTTACATTGCAGACTTAAGGCAAAATTATTTTTAGTAAAGTGGAAAGTGAATTACTGGTATAGAGAGACTTTTTGTAATGATTCCTTATTAATATAAAAGACTTGAATTTTTGGTTAATATGTTTATTGAGCTCAGTTCTATCAAATATTTGTTTCCATTGGGAAAACTATCTCCTTTTAGGGTGGCAAAATATGATTTTGTCATTTTAGAAAACAATACTGAGATAAAGAATGGACATAGTATGTGGGAAGATGACAAGGAAAAGCTTTGTGTCAAGTGGGTCTTGTAAGGCTGATTCCTATTCGTCCACTTGCTCTATAAAACTTTAATTGATCCTGGAGGCATCAAGAATTGATGTAGGAAACATTTGATTAAATATATGCATATACATGAGTGGAGTTATCTTAAAATGAAACAATTTCTAAACTAAATTTTCCAAATTTAGTACAGAATGCTAATTTGAATGGCTTAATAGACTAAGAGCTATGTGATGTTTCTAGCTAGAATGAAAACACAAGAATCATTTTGGAGTGGACCACACTTAAATAAACTTAATAAGTTTTTCATCTTATATTTATATAACTGAATTTTCCAAAGGTGGTAATTTTCTAATAGATTCTGAAATCACATATGATTATATACTTCCTTCTCTAAATTTCTGTGATATTCACTGTCAGTATCACATAGCTTGGCATATCCTATCAGTTCCATTCTCCAGTATGCAAAATAGTATTCATAATGTTAAAATCCCAATCTTGAGTGATGTGAATTTTAGCCAAAACCACCTTGCATGTCACCTTTGTGGGTATACTTGATAAAGAAATAAAACTGGTTAATCACTGGTTGGTGTACTTATCTGAAAGACAGAACTAACAGGGCTCTCTACCAGATATTCAAAATTAACCCAATACATAAAAGACTTTAGGAAATAATAGGATTGGGAGGACCATAGCAGATTAGAAGCAGCCCGGCTGAATTCTCTTAACATTCCCCTACAAACAACTTTAAAATAGTGCCTCAAATCAAATTTTGGAATGGCATAGTCAACAAAAGGTCAAGGTGAGAAATTTTTCCAGGCTAAGAAAACTTAGAAGATCAGCAGGAGAAGTTTGTGACACTGGGGTGGAAGCTTGACCAGAGCCCACATACATGGTGGCAGCAACAGTTGCTGTAGTGGCAGCAGCTATGGGAGCTCTCAGCCCAGAGAGGGTAAGGGGGTCAGACAACTGGTTATAGGACACCCTTTGCTAACATTGGGTATTGCTGGCACAGATAAGCAACCCTGTTACCCATAAGCACTTTTGGGTTGCAGTTCAAAGGTGGAGAGGGATTCTGAGGGTCAGTCACAGAGGAGCAGGGACCCTGGTCACAGCACCAATGCAAAGAGAACACTAGTAGCTATAGGGGACCAAGTGCCCTTCCTAGATAAAGACCAAAGCACAGACCAGGAAAATAATGACCACAGCTCTCTCTGAATCACCCCACATTGGAAGCACCATGAACTTGCAGACCCCCAGAACTAGCTCTGAAAACAGCAGCATGAAAAAGCCTGAAGCTTGGGACAGTACTCCCTCCCCACCCCACCCCACCCCCACAACTCCCATGAGCAGAGCCGTTTTAACATAAAGGTCAAAGTCAAAAAATAGGAAAAATGAGTGAACAACCAAAAAAAAAAAGAAAAGAAAAGAATTTGATCATAAAAAGTTATTGTGGTGGCAGGGAAGACCAAGACATAAACTCAGAAGAAGACAATGTGAAACAAGCACAAGCAAATCCTTAGTGAAAAATGCTAATTGGATTCAAGCCCAACAAGAATTCTTGGAAGAGTTAAAAACAGAGATAAGAGTGGTAGAGGAAAACTTGAGAAAACAAATGAGAGTGATGCAAGAAAATTATGAAAAGAGAATTAACGGCTTGGTAAAAAAAGGCACAAAAATTCACTGAAGAAAATAATTTCTTAAAAATTAGAATTGGCCAAGTGGAAGCTAATTATTCCGTCAAAACAGTAAGAGTCAAAAAGATTGGGAGGGCTGGGCCATCTAGCTGTTTGTCCATTTAAACTAATATTGGTCTTGTGTACCTACTCCAGAAAATGAACTATGGAATGCTTTGTTTTTAGAATGTCCAGTCTTTACCAAGTTCTTGTACATTTTATAAGCCTTCTGATTCCTCTCTCCCAATATAAAATGGTCACAATCCTCGATATAGCATCCTTTTGTACACTTGAAAACTGTCCCGTCCTTTAGTTTTTCCTACCTTCATAATCATTTTTATTCATAGTTTTAAACAGTTAAAACATAATCATAGCATTCAAATAATCCCCTAGTTGAATAGGTGCAGAAATTGAAAGCTAAGATTGCAGAACTTGACAAAAGGTTCAATTATGATGCTATTAGCAAATTAGCCCTTGAGGCTAATTTAGATTGGACCATCTAACATTTTGTAAATTTCAACAGTAGGCCTTTATGTTTAAATGTTCCCACCAATTAAAAGTGTAAAGCCATGCATGAAAGAGTTGTACATCTCACTAGCTTGCCATACTTTGATATTATTTTAACTTTTATTGAAGCAAGCTTTGTATCTTTGTAATAGATCCATAGTAATGTATAGACCTATCTAGACTACAATATTTCATACACTAAATGCTACAAGTTCGGCTATCAAATAGATATACTATACTAATCAAGTATCATCTGTGGGAATTTTCATAGGCCACTTTTTAAATGTACATATTTCATTGCAGCATAGATTGGATTGTGACAACCAATTTTCATTCTTTTAATTTTTTTCTGAATTCCCTTCAATGGCTGATTAAAGCTGAGTTATTTCCGCATATAAAGAAAAAAGGTTAGAAATTCAGTTGATAGCAAATACACCTAAAAGCAAACAATTCAAAAAATGTGTAGTCTGTATATTAAAATTATGCCTAAAATAAATCTAAGATTTCAAAAGGATTACTTGAACCTTTAAGTTCCGTTATTATTGTTATGATGATGTTCATACAGTTATTATGAAAACATTGTATACATGTTTATTTTTAAACCCAATTTAACACTTAAAACCTAGATTTAAAATTTCTTTGGAGGAAGAAATCTAGACTAAAATCACATCATGTAGGGCCTCAATTTAGGATTGAATTTTTTAAACATAACTTTGACACAAGCATTTTTTTTTTTAGTGAGGCAAGTGGGGTTAAGTGACTTGCCCAGGGTCACACAGCTAGTAAGTGTTAAGTGTCTGAGGCTGGATTTGAACTCAGGTTCTCCTGAATCCAGGGCCAATGCTCTATCCACTGCACCACCTAGCTGCCCCTAAACATAACTTTTAGATTATGATATTTACAGTGTTTTAAAAGATAATTTTTCATTTTTTACCATTTAATTTTGCAATTGTAGATTTCAAAAACAAGTTATTTTAGACTTTTGAGCATCTATGTCAGGATACCCAATTTTGCTTAAGCACTCAGGGCCCACCATGTCCCTTTGCACACTATGGACTTCAAGTTGTTAGCATCTAGACAATTGGGTCCAATCTAATACATAAGTGTAACCTATGTATTGCACAGTACATTTTATTTCATCTTACGTTGATTCAATTTACATAATTACGTTACATAAAAGGAGAGATTCATAAGAACTTGTCTGGTCATATAATAAAAGGATGAATAAAAGGATGGTTCTGAAGCAAAGAAACCTTCCAGATTAATTGGTTACATGTTGCTACACAGTCAATAATAGTCTCCTCGTTGAAAATACCATCTTCAAAGCCATTTCAGCCCTTTGAATGAATGAATATGCAGGTTGGCTTGAGTGGGTTGTTTGGGTTTTTTTAATGGAGGAGCTCACACATGTGGTAGAATTTTTCTCAGCAAATAACTTGCTTAACCTTGTAAAACTTTTTTTTCCAAAACATAATTCAGCAAATCCAGAAATAATTTAGAAGTCCAATAAGAAAGAGCCCAAGATAGTCACACTCTTCTATCTATTCACATTGTTGAGCCCAGCAGGAATTTGCCAAGTTACTCTACATCCATAGCTATTGATTCAGACTTGAGCCAGTTTTGTTTTTTAAATTACCAGGCAAGTTAAGACCCAAAGCTAGGTGTTCACATACTTAATCCTGCTAGTGAAGTAGTCTGAAATCTAATCTTTCATCTCAGGCAATACACCTTGGTATCAATCCATTCATGTTTATAAGAAAACTAGCACCCTCCCCACAAAATGTTTAACATTGAGTGACTGAAAGAACACAAAAGACCTAAAAAGATACAATTCAAAGTTAATTCGGCCTACATTTTAACTTTGAATTACCTGGCTTATGTGGCTTTTTTTTTTATCACATTTATTTATTTAAATAGTTTTGTATTCTTTGTCTTTTCATTTTCTTAGGTAATGTGCTGCATAGATGTTTGTATAAACTGAAGTCATCCTTAGATTTCAGTTGGTGACTTTTTTCTCATGACTATACATGGTTTACTGTAAAATACACTAACTTCTAGGGTTTGGTGTTTGTAGAAGCTGAAACATGGAGATATATAGCTGCCATGGTTATTAGGAAAGGACAGGAGAAATATAAACTAGAAAACATTCATGTCTAAATATGCTTTTCTGGAAAAGAAAGTGTAAAAAAAAATCAGAATCTCCTCAGAACCCTCTTGTTAACGGGTATTTTTTGTTGGTGTGTTTTCCTCTTAAATTGGTGTCCATTCCTCTCAAATTATGAATGGAATATCATGTATGAATTTATAAATAATTACTTTTAGTTATTTTGCTTTTGTATAAGCTGTCTGATAACTTGCTATGCTGTATAAGTTGTGTTTGATGGAACAGTGTGAGTATGAAATATGAAATAAAGCAAATTACTTTTCTTTTTTTTTATCATCTATGGATGCCACTATGAAAGCTGACATTAAGCCACTACAGAGTTTTCTATGAATACTTGTAAGTAAACGCTTTGATATATATAAACCTAAATAAAAAAAAGATTGTATTGATACAGAGACATTGGATAAGAGAATTTTAAGACAGTTCTTTAGGTTTAAAAAAGGCTTGCTGTAAAATGATGCGTTACTCCATTTATTAAAGATCATATGAATGATGACACTTGTGGTCTTTTGGCTTGGTGAACCCACCAGAAGTTTTTTGGTTTTTGTTTTTTGTGGGGTTTTTTCAGGGCAATGAGGGTTAAGTGACTTGCCCAGGATCACACAGCTAGTGTCACGTGTGAGGTTGGATTTGAACTCAGGTCCTCCTGAATCCAAAGCCAGTGCTTTATCCACTGTGCCACCTAGCTGCCCCCCTACCAGAAGTTTTGATTGCCTGCAAATTGATTGTTTGTATCTTCAAGAAAACTAGAACATTCAGTTCTATTGACTTCTTTGATATTTCCAAAACCTATTATTTTATTTGGCATGAGTATTCTCTCTAGCAATGCAGATTACCATTTCTCTATGACCGTGCAAAAGATCTTTGAGAGTTGTAGTGGTCAAAATATTCATCACCTAGAGTTAATTTTACAATAAGTAACATTTACCATAAGCTAGTCCTGACAACTGGCTTCAGTCATAGGGTTTTTTTGTTTTTTTTTTAAATAAAGAGAGCTGTACTTTGCCCTATTAATAGGCGGAGTAAGTGGCAACCTGCGGGTTGTAATTTGAAGGATGCCCAAGCCCCGTTCAGTGCAACATGAAGCACTTACCTTGTGCAAAGCACTATGTATTCTGTTTGTGTTTTGTTTTTGTTTGTTTTTTGTTTTATACGGGACAATGGGGGTTAAGTGACTTGCCCAAGGTCACACAGCTAATAAGTGTCAAGTGTCTGAGACCATGTTTGAACTCAGGTCCTCCTGAATCCAGGGCCGGTACTTTATCCACTGCGCCACCTAGCTGCCCCCTGTGTTTTGTTTTTAAGTTCGTTCTTGTTAAAATAAATCTTGTTCTGTTTTGAGGGAGGCTGCCGGTCTCATTCCTTGCCCCAATATTGGGGCGAGCTGCTTAGCTAGCACTCCCCAATTAAAAATTGGTCCCCACAGTTTGATGTGAGTAAGATGTGTAGTTCAATTAAGACAGCCCCATTACAGTGTAATGAGGGACAGAGGACACTTAACAAATCTCCTATCTCATTTTGTATGATAGCCAGGGGCACAAAAGAGACACAAAATACTGTGTGACTTAGCAGGAGGAGAAAAGATTAAGATAGACTTCTTGGAGAAGGGAGCATTGAGATTGGGCTTTATAATAGGAATTCAACGAAAAGGGGGGAAAGACCCTTCCAAGCCTAAAGAGGAACATAAGCAAAGGTTCAGAGAGGCAAGAAGACATGAGCCACACCTGGGAGGTGGTGGCTGTGGTGTGGAGTGCTGAGCATGGAGGGGAAGATTTCTGCACCACAGGGCCAGCCTTTGAGTGACTTTGAATTCTAGGCAAAGGAGCGGGGCACTTGTTTTGGTCAGCTGGCAGGAGAAGAAGAACAGAAGTAGATACTGTACAAAACTTTCTCCCCAGTGGCTTGCAATAGTGCCTGAGACCCAGACCTTTGGATTTTTAGTACTTGGTTCTCTTGAAAGTCCTTTTTAAGGAGCAGCTAGGTGGCTCAGTGGATAGAGCACTGGCCCTAGAGTCAGGAGGACCTGAGTTCAAATCCAGTCTCAGACACTTGACACTTACTAGCTGTGTGACCCTAGGCAAGTCACTTAACTCTCATTGCCCTGCAAAAAATAAAAATAAATAAAAAGAATGGAGCAGGGAAAAGGTAACAGACATTTCCTAACATGAGGCACTGAAAGCTAAAAGTAAGGAGGCCCATGGCATTAACCAGTTTAACTTTCTTAACCATTTGGCTTCCTGGCAGGTCCTGAACACATGCCATAGGGATTGTTGGTGGGAAACAAGTGGAATACTGCCAGAGACCATGTTGTGGTGTGGCAAACAATAAGCTATCCATAGGGGTAGGAGACTAAGAGGAGCTTTTTTCTTGTGACACATAAGTTTGTCCTACAGGTTAGTGCGGTATACAATTTTACAAGCTTTCACTTCCAGGTCTGCACACAGCCCCAGTGTGTAACATTCAAGTGGTTATTAAAAGTGGTGAGAACTAATAATTTCTATTTTTTTTTAATTACCTCATATGAGATCCTATGACCTGGGAAATTTACCTTAAATGTGTCCCACAGTGCCTTTTAATTACCACCTCCTTTGTTTGGCAGTACATATAAAATGAGTCCAATCATGCACAAATGAAAGACCCACCTTCAGTTCAAGTCAATGAGTTTCATATCACTCCCCTAGAGTATCTGAGCAAGAGATGACAAGCCAGAAGCTGCCTTTTCATTTTTTTTTTTTTGGCAGGGTAATGAGGGTTAAGTGACTTGCCCAAGGTCACACAGCTAGTAAGTGTCGAGCATCTGAGGTCAGATTTGAACTCAGGTCCTCCTGAATCCAGGGCTGGTGCTTTATCCACTGAGCCACCTAGCTGCCCTGCCTTTTTTTTTTTCCATAAAAGTATTTTATTATTTTCCAGTTACATGTAGAGATAGTTTTCAACATTTTTTTTTATAAGATTTCTAGTTTCAATTTTTTTCTCCCTCCCTCACTTTCCTCCCCCCTCCCCAAGACATCAAGCAATCTGGTATCGGTTATATATGTACAATCAACATTAAAGATATTTCTGCATTAGTCATGCTGTGGGGGCAGCTAGGTGGCACAGTGGATGGAGCACCAGCCCTGGATTCAGGAGGACCTGAATTCAAATCCGACCTCAGACAATTAATACTAGCTGTGTGACACTGGGCAAGTCACTTAACCCCAATTGCCTTAAAAAAAAAAAAAAGTCATGCTGTGCAAGAAGAATCAGAGCAAAAAGGCAAAATATCAAAAAAGAAAAACAAAAAAAATAGAAATAGTATGGTTCAATCTGCATCTAGATTCCATAGTTCTTTTTTTTTTTCTTTTTCTGGATTTGGAGAGCATTGTCCATCATGAGTCCTTTGGAACTATCTTGGACCATTGTATTGCTGAGAAGAATCAAGTCTATCACAGTTGATCAACACACAATGTTGTCGATACTATGTACAATGTTTTCCTGGTTCTGTTCATCTCACTCAGCATCAGTTTCGTGTAAGTCCTGCCTTTTCTTTTAAGTGATGCAACACCATACCCCTCTGCCACTGTCTCAGGGTGGGTGAGGACCAAGACACTACTCAGAATTTGCTACATCATGCCAAGTGAATTCTTTTCAGTCCTTATTGACCATGTAACTGGAAACAGGCCCCAAAGCTCACACATAGTCCACTGGCACCAGGAAGGACCCAGTGGAATGGGCTCTATTGACCAAGTCAGCCTCTGCTATTCTGACTCTGCCATTTATTAATTCTGTGACTTTTGGCAAGTCATTTACATTTTGAGATGATCTATGAAATGTGGAAGATGGACCAAGTGATCTCTACGATCCATTCTAGCTCCAATCATCCTGCCTTCAAACATACCTAAGCCTTCCTCATCCTTAAAAAAAATCCTTCATCAGACCCTACCATCCTCCCATGCTGTTGTCCAATATCCCTCTTCCCTTTCTCAGGCAAAATCCTGGGAAAAGGTGACTATTTGCTCTCCTTTTCTCTTACTTCTCAACCCTTTGTAGTTGGACTTCTTACCTCATCATTCGACTGAAACAGTTCTCTCCAAAATTAACAATAAGATTTTAATTACTGAATTTGATCAGCTTTTCTCCGTCCTTATCCTTTTTTGACTTATCTGCTATATCTGAAAACTGAATGCCCTTTCCTCCTGTAAATCCTCTCCTTTCTGGGTTTTTGTGATACCTTTCTCCTGGTTTTCTTTTTTCTTCTTCTTCTTCTTTTTTTTTTTTCTTGTGGGGCAATGAGGGTTAAGTGACTTGCCCAGGGTCACACAGCTAGTAAGTGTCAAGTGTCTGAGACCAGATCTGAACTCAGGTCCTCCTAAATCCAGAACCGGTGCTTTATCCACTTCACCACATAGCTGCCCCCTGGTTTTCTTTTTAACTGCATGACCCCTCCTACTCTGTCTCTTTTACTAACTTGTCCATATTATACCCCACAACTATAGAGGTTCCCCAAGATTCTGTTCTAGGCAGAGGGCACTTTTATCTCTGCAGATTTTATTTCTAGGTAACCTTATCAGTTCCTATAGTTTTAATCACGTCTATGCAGATGAATCACAGATCCAACCCTAGTCACCCCACCAAGCCGCAGTCCTGCCCCATTAGACATTTCAAACTGAACATTCCCACATTATAGGAATTTGTTTTGCTTGACTAGGTTTATCACAAAGGTTTTGTTTTTCTTTTATTTCCTTTTCAATGTGGGGAAGAAGGTGAGGGAAAAAAATTAATGCTTGTTCATTGAAATGTTAAATTTATTTTTTTTGGCTGTACTAGAAGTATCTCAAACTCAACACATACAGAGCAGAATGCATTCTCTTTCTACTAAAACCCTTCTCTCTTCCAAACTTCCCTATTTAAGTCAAAGGCACCCATCATATTTCCAGCCTCCCAGGTTTTGAACCCCACATATCTATTAAGTAACCAAATCTTCCAGTTTCTACCTCCAGTCTCTACCACAGATGCACATCTCTCATATCCACCCCCTTCTCTTTGCTCATACTACTGCCTTAATTCAGGCCTTCATCACTGCTCACCTAGATTATTTCAGAGGCCTCCTAGTTGGTCTTCCTGCCTCAAGTCTCTATCAGTTCCACTCTGCCCTGAAAACTAGTGCTGAAATAATTTTCCTTAAGCACAGCTTTAACCAAATCACTCCTCTGCTTAATCAACTCAAATAGCCTTTAGTATCAAATACAGGATGTCCCAAAGATCTTGGTTCAATTTTAAGCTATTAAAACGTTAAGGGGGGCAGCTAGGTGGCACAGTGGATAAAGCACCGGCCCTGGAATCAGGAGTACTTGAGTTCAAATCCGGCCTCAGACACTTGACACTTACTAGCTGTGTGACCCTGGGCAAGTCACTTAACCCCCCATTGCCCCGCAAAAAACAAAACAAACAAACAAAAAAACGTTAAAAGCCCTTGAAATCAAGCCCCAACTTATCTTTCCACTCTCACCGGACATTACTCCTCTTCTGCATTCTGCAGGGCAACCACACTGGTCTTCTCTCACACCTGACATTCCAGCTCCCAACCTCTGCACAGGCCATCCCTACAGTGTCAGTGTAGTCTCTCCTCACTTCCACCGTGCAAATTCCCTCTCCAACTGCTAGTACCCTATCTCCCAAATGCTGTCATACTGAGCAACTTTGCATTTATTTCTATTCGTTCTATTTATATTTATTCTGTACATATTTTATGTAGAAAGATAGATAGATAGATAGATAGATACCAGTTTCCCCCATTATAATATAAGTTCCTTGTGTGCCTGAGCATTGTTTCATTCTTTGTATCTGTAACCCCCAATGCCTCATTATAGTGTCTGACACATAATAGGCACTTTAAAAAATGCTTGTAAATTAATTCATTGATATAAGGCAGAAGAGTTGAATTTGCTCTTGTAGAAGTGTCATATGCAAGAATTTTGTACTAATGGTGCCCCAGAAATAATTATGAAGGACACAAAAATATAAGTAACTGGGCTAGGAGGTTTTACTTTTTCTTTTTTAAACTTCATATCAGATCTGTTTATAGCTCTTGTTTTTACAAAACACTTATTAAAACATGACTATTAGAACATCTGAATTTAAATGTCATTTAAAAACATTTTAAATAGCTATTTCAAGATAATTGGTCTTGTTATTTTTTTAAATTTTTTTCTTTTAGTGAGGCAATTGGGGGTTAAGTGACTTGCCCAGGGTCACACAGCTAGCAAGTGTTAAGTGTCTGAGGTCAGATTTGAACTCAGGTCCTCCTGAATCCAGGGCTGGTGCTCTATCCACTGTGCCACCTAGCTGCCTGATCTTGTTATTTTTAAGTTCACAATCAATTACTTTAGAAAGAAGGAAGGGGGGCAGCTAGGTGGCTCAGTGGATAGAGCACCAGCCCTGGATTCAGGAGGACCTGAGTTCAAATCCGGCCTCAGACACTTAACACTTACTAGCTGTGTGATCCTGGGCAAGTCACTTAACCCCAATTGCCTCACCAAAAAAAAAAAAAAAAGGTTAAAAAAAAAAGAAAGAAGGAAGGAAAGAAGAAAGAAAGAAAGAAAGAAAGAAAGAAAGAAAGAAAGAAAGAAAGAAAGAAAGAAAGAAAGAAAGAAAGAAAGAAAGAAAGAAAGAGGAAGGGAGGAAGGGAAGAAGGAAGGAAGGAAGGACTCAAGGAAGGAAGGAAGGAAAAGAAATGAAGGGAGGGAGGAAGGAAGGAAGGAAGGAAGGGAAAAAGAAAGAAAGAAAGAAAAAGGAAGGAAGGAAGGAAGAAAGAAAGAGAGAGAGAGAGAGAGAGAGAGAGAGAGAGAGAAAGAAAGAAAGAAAGAAAGAAAGAAAGAAAGAAAGAAAGAAAGAAAGAAAGAAAGAAAGAAAGAAAGAAAGAAAGAAAGGGAAAAAAAAATACCCTTACCATCTATGATTGCTGTGTCCATTCGGCAACCCTTAACCGCACCATTCTGTCCACTAGGTGCCAATCTTCCTTCATGCTGATTCCTGAGATGCTGCCCAGGATTCTGATGCTAGATGTCTCTGTTCCCTGGCTCCAAACCTGGCCAGGCACACAAAGCTTTGAGTCATTTTTCTTTTCTTACTGAAAGTAAGAACATAAATTGCTCTCCATACTTAGTACATGCAAGTCACTTAACCTCTATACCTGCCTCAGTAACCTCATCTGTAAAAGGAGGGTAATAATAAGACACACCTCACAGGATTTTTGTGAGGATCAAATAGGATAGCACATAAAGCACCTTGCAAATGCTAAAGAGCTATATAAATGCTAGCTAGTACTATTTATTATTACATGTGGAAGGAATAGGTCCTTTTTTTGTTGACTGAAAGGCAAGAAAGGTCTCCTAAGTGGGTGGTGGCTCTCCTCTAAAGCCGCATATCCACCCCTTGTCTTGACCCAACCCAAGGACATGTCGGTGGAATCAGGTTAACCCTCAGAGATGACCTCAAACCCACAATAAAAGTTAAATCACAATGTCTAGGGCTAGATTTTCAGATTGGATAGCCTAACAGGGTAGAAGAGGTCACCCAAGTGAAGATTTTCCCAACTGTTAGAAACTGGCTAGTGCTTTGTGGGAAAACTTTGCAAATAGGGTTAAATTTGCTTTGAATATTTTAGGAAATGATTTTGCTCTTTGTTCTGTTTTATAATTGTACGTGGATATCATTTCTGAATCTTATTCCATTCTCTTCTTTGATCTGCAAATTACATTCCATTCTTCCTAGTGTAGCTGTGCTTTGAGGACCATGTCCAAGGTTGGGGATCATAATTTGCTCTACTTCCTTTTTACGTTGCTATTTGCAAATGACATCGTACTGAAAGCATCAGTGCTGGCTGGCACACCCAGAAGTCAAATAGTACAAGAATTGCCTCTTGTAGGCAAAAAAATTGATTTATGTTCATCTTACAGTGACCCCCTACAAAGAACAACATAAAAAGGGAGGTGAGAAATGCTAGGATAATCTTTATAACCTCTATCTTCAACCTTACTACCCCTAATACTTATATATATATATATATATATATATACACACACATATATATATATAAAATTCTAGACTACCTCCCTTAGTATGTACTACCAACTCATAAATTTTGCTTTATTGCTATTGGCTTACATATTGTTTATGTTATTGTTAAAATTTTACTGATTTATTGCCTTCCCACAGAATGTTGGTCACAGGCTGGAATAAATTTTGCATTATTATAATTTGCATTGTGTCCCCTCAGTGCAGATGTTCCCACCAATGAAGCAGATCATAATTCATCCCGGGTGCAACTCTTGTCTGTATCTTCCCAAAAGTTCACTACAAAGGGTCCACCCGGGATTCTGGGAGTCTTTCCTCATTTTCCTCTTGGCATCACGTGATAAGAGTTCTGTTGCGAGTGCAGGGGCCATTTGTTTACATAATATATATTTTGCTCTCACTTTGCTTTGCTTTCATTAATCAACCAACCCACCTTCTTCTTTTTCTTCTTTTTTTGATCCTACATTTCCCTAAGGACATACAATCATTTACTTGGGTCCTTCCCAGCTCCTTTGTTGTGTGCTGCAGACTGATCTTATCCACCATTGCCTCTCCGTTGTCCTCTGATTACAGCTTGTTTTTGATTCTTTAGAGACTAGTGTTCCATGACTCATAACCATGTAACAGCACACAACCCATTTTATTCTGTGTGATTGTAAAACCCATCTGCTTTATAATGCTAATAATAGGGGAGTTAAGGTTTCAACAATACTTATTTTAGTATGTACTTCAAGGACTCATTATTTCAGCAATATGGGTGCTTCCCTTCTTTAATTAAAGCCAAAACTCTTTAACCGTTTCATGAGTTGCTATGACCAAAAAAAAATGATAATAATCTGGGAATAAACTTAAAGAATAAACAATAATGCCTAATAATAATAACTAGCATTTACACAGTGTTTTGAAGTTTACAAAGTGCTTTACAAATATTTCATTTTGTCCTCATAATAGCTTTGGGGATAGGGAATAGCTTTTATTTTTATTATATTATATTTTAATTATTTTTTGAATACCTTTTATTATCCCCATTTTACAGATGAAGAGACTGAGACTCGGGCAGTTAATTGGATTTGTCCAGGATCACATAGCTGGAAAGTGGGTAAGGCCACATCTGAGCTCACATCTCTGCTCTCTGTCCACTGTGCCACCTAGCAGCCAATGATAATATAGCAAAATGGGTAGGCAATTAACCATGCTAAAAGAGAGATCTAAAAGAATATAAATAGTAGAGTAGGAAGAACTGAGGAGGCAGCTAGGTGGTGGTGCAGTAGATAGAGCACTGGGCCTGGAGTTAGGAAGACCTGAATTTAAATCTGGCCTCAGACACTTATTAGCTGTGTGACTCCGAGCAAGACCTGTTTGCCTCCATTTCCTCATCTGTAAAATGAGCTGAAGAAGGAAATGGCAAACCACTCCAGTATCTTTGCCAAGAAAAGCCCCGATGGGGTCAGGAAGAGTTGAAGACAACTGAACAGACAGGAAAAAGCAAAGATGGAGATTTAGGGGTCCTAATATTGCCATATTTCCTTTTTTTTTTTTTTTTTTTTTTTTTAGTGAGGCAATTGGGGTTAAGTGACTTGCCCAGGGTCACACAGCTAGTACGTGTTAAGTGTCTGAGGCTGGATTTGAACTCAGGTACTCCTGACTCCAGAGCCAGTGCTCTATCCACTGCGCCACCTAGCTGCCCCTTACCATATTTCCTTTTAATACTTCTGTTTTCAGATGACACTGTACTCTTGGCATAGGTCTTGGCACAGCCTGTGATGATGCTTATTTATTCTGATTAGAAGAGAAGGATCAGGGGCAGCTAGATGGCACAGTGGTTAAAGCACCGGCCCTGAATTCAGGAGTACCTGAGTTCAAATCCAGCCTCAGACACTTGACACTTAGTAGCTGTGTGACCCTGGGCAAGTCACTTAACCCCCATTGCCTGCAAAAAAACAAAAAAACAAAAAAACAAAAAAACAAAAAAAAAGAAGAGAAGGATCAATGGTAATACATGTATTTACCTGGCCCTCCATCACAATATTCCTATGACTGAGAGGGTCAAGTCCAGAATACTGAGATCCATATCCACTCAAAATAGATCAGCTTCATAATCTACACACAAAAAAATCAAGTCAATTATGAATAACCATTGTATAGACTTCTGATAAGCAGTTGGATGGGAAGCCTATTAATTGATCATGGGCACATCTTGTAGATAGATAATGAACTTGGCCTATCACCAAAAAAGGGGGGAGAAAAATGAGGCAAATTTGGGAAATTATGCAATAAATCTCAAACTACTCCAAGCCACAAAATCCCATTTTCAACACCAACCATCTAGCACTATTTCAATCATACATTTCTTTGATGGCATCCTTTATGCTACTTATATAATAAAGGCCAAGTAGAAATGGAATTCTCTAGAGAGGGTAAAGTACTCCAAGCATTCTTTTTTCTTTTTTTTTTTTGCAGTTCAATGAGGGTTAAGTGACTTGCCCAGGGTCACACAGCTAGTAAGTGTCTGAGGCCAGATTTGAACTCAGGTCTTCCTGAATCCAGGGCTAGTACTTTATCCACTGTGCCACCAAGCATTCTTTTTTTTGTTGAGGCAATTGGAGTTAAGTGACTTGCCTAGGGTCACACAGCTAGTGAGTGTTGAGTGTCTGAGGTCAAATTTGAACTCAGGTCCTCCTGACTACAGGGCCAGTGCTCTATCCACTGTGCCACCTAGCTACCCCACCACCAAGCATTCTTACTGGTGAGGATGACCTTGTGCTGATTGCCTTGTTGTCTCTCTTTTTTTTTCCCTTTTTTTTTTTTTTTTTAGTGAGGCAATTGGGGTTAAGTGACTTGCCCAGGGCCACACAGCTAGTAAGTGTTAAGTGTCTGAGGCTGGATTTGAACTCAGGTACTCCTGACTCCAGGGCCAGTGCTCTATCCACTGCGCCACCTAGCTGCCCCTAACCTTGTTGTCTCTTAAATGACATTCACAATCATTCCAAAGAGTTTGGCTTATGTTGGAACATTCCACTTAGAAATTAAAGCTTAAAATGCACCTAGCACTTGCACACAATGTCAGTCAACAGACATTTCTTATATAACTTGCCATGTGTTAGGCATGGTGATAAGCACTGGTGATAGAAAAGGAACAGGGGCTTAGAGCTGTGGTTTTACTGATTGGAGGAACTCCTGAGTGATCTGAGAGAGTGAAAGAAAAAAGGAGAAAAGAAATAGAAGAAATGTGCAAAACATAACATTGCCCATTTGTGAGGTTCAGCTTCTGAGAATGAGGGATTCTACATAGATGATTTTTTCCCCAGATTATTGAAATCTAACCTTTTAAATGCTAATATTTTTATTTACTTTCATTTTATTTGATGGGAATCTTTCTAAAACACATTCTATTAATTATATTTCTATTATTATATATAGCATTTATAAATTAATTGTAAACAATACATTTATATATTATTATGCTATATTTAAAATGTATTATATATTTCCTTATCTTCCTAATATTAAACATGCTTTAATCTTTTCTTGCTGAAGCAATCATCTTTAGAAATAACAATTATTTCAACATTCTGTAGCATAATAATGGCTAAGAGAGCTACTGAGATGTATAAAGCTGTCTCCCCCCACACACACACACAAATTTGGAATAATAATAATGACAACTAACCTTTTTTTTTAGTGAGGCAATTGGGGTTAAGTGACTTGCCCAGGGTCACACAGCTAGTAAGTGTTAAATGTCTGAGGCCGGATTTGAACTCAGGTACTCCTGACTCCAGGGCTGATGCTCTATCCACTGCACTACCTAGCTGCCCCAACAGCTAACATTTTTATAGCATTTATTATAGGCCAGGCACTGTGATAAACACTATACAGTTATTATCTCATTTGATCCTCACAACAACCTTGGGAGGTGAGATGAGAAAACTGAGGTTAAGTGACTTCCCCGGGGTCACACAGCTAGTAAGTTAAACTGTATTTGAACTTAGATCTTAGATCTTGCTGACTCCAGGCCCAGAATTCTAACCACTGTGCCTTTATGTGTATACTAAAAATATAGAATGACCCAGGGCAGGAGTTCTTAACATGGGGTCCATAAGTTTCTTTCTTTCTTTCTTTCTTTCTTTCTTTCTTTCTTTCTTTCTTTCTTTCTTTCTTTCTTTCTTTCTTTCTTTCTTTCTTTCTTTCTTTCTTTCTTTCTTTCTTTCTTTCTTTCTTTCTTTCTTTCTTTCTTTCTTTCTTGCAGGGAAATGAGGGTTAAGTGACTTGCCCAGGGTCACACAGCTAGTGTCAAGTGTCTGAGGCCAGATTTGAATTCAGGTACTCCTGAATCCAGGGCCGGTGCTTTATCCACTGCGCCACCTAGCTGCCCCTGTTTCTTTCTTTTTTAATAGTTTGATAACTGGATTCCAATACAACTGGCTTCATTTGTAATCCTATATGTTTTACTTTATTTATTTCTGAGAAGGGGCCCATAGGCTTCATCAGACTTCCAAAGGGGTCCATGGCACATGAAAGAGCTTAAGAACCCCTGAACTAGAGGAAGGCCTCAAGTCCATCAAATAGATCTTCTATGGAAGATCTTTAGAAGAATGTGGGGGCAGCTAGGTGGTATAGTGGATAAAGCAACTGGCCTTGGATTCCGGAGGACCTGAGTTCAAATATGGTCTCAGACACTTGACACTTACTAACTATGTGACCCTGGGCAAGTAATTTAACTCCAATTGCCTTACCAAAGAAGAAGAAGAAGAAGAAGAAGAAGAAGAAGAAGAAGAACATGGACAAAAAATGCCCAGAGTGGGCCATTTAGCCTTGCTGAAACTCAGTTTCTTCATTTGCAAAAATACTCTTTATGGGATTGACAATATCATAGGATGCTTGTAAGGAAAGTGTTTAGTAAATCTTTAGGATGCTCATATAAATGTGAGTTATCATTAATATTATTATTACATTTCTCTGAAATTCCTGCATTTCACCTGGATTTTTTTCCCCCAGGGCAATGAGGGTTAAGTGATTTGCCCAGGGTCACACAGTTAGTAAGTGTCAAGTGTCTGAGGCTGGATTTGAACTCAGGTCCTCCTGAATCCAGGGCCAGTGCCTTATCTACTGCATCCCCTAGCTGCCCCATCTCACCTAGAACAATTTCAACTCTAAAACACTGAAATTTTCTGCCCGGGAAAATTATCAACGTTATTGTGGTAAAATAATGGAATTTGGCAGACTGATTGGGATAGGCCACACCTGTCCTGTCCTGAGTGATTATGCTGCTGATGTCAGCAGGAGAAACCACTCTCCACAGGCAGTTTGAAGGACCTCCCCTTTTGGGGGAGGGAGAGTAAATGCTCACTGAGGGGAGCTCAATCTCTTTCCAGAGTCAGTTTCTTTCTGGTTGGGTGAGCTGGCAGGAGCAGAGGAGAGGTTTTTCCTGGCAGTTTGTCCTGTGGTCTCTGACTGCAAAGCTGTTTCCCATTGAAGCTACAGACCCCAGGTGGTGAATTAACATACAAGCCCTGCTCTTTTGAATTAGCTGAACTGGAAGCAAGTTTGGGGATTGTATAGACTTAGGTTAGAGTTAGGGGGATTATCCATTTTTCTTTTTCCCTATTCCCTTGTCTTTGATTTTATTAATTTCACCTTTGCTGTTTATTTTATTCTCATTAATACAACCTGATTTGTCTGTGGAAAAGAGGCTGTTAGGCTCCTTTCTTATTGACCTGGGAGAAATATATAAAAAGGCAGTTCAGAGGGGAGGGAGCTTTGGGCCTAGAGGTCCCTCATTATTTCTGGGACCCCAATATTATGGCGAGCCACTCAATTAACTCTCCCTATATCAAATTTGGCCCCAACATTATCCTTAAAAAACTGAAGTTTCTGGACCAAAATGTGTGTGACAAGGGCCATTAAGGCAAAATTATAAATATCAGTTGCCACCTTTGGTGTTTTTTTTTTAATATTTTCTTTTTAATTTAATTTTTCAATAAACAAAAATCTATTTTCTCTCCTTCCCAAGTCCTTCCTACTGAAGTAAAGAATGACAAAACCCTTGTAACAAATGTGTAATAGTCAACCAAGACAAATTCTCAGATTGGACACATCCAAGAAATGTCCCAGTCTTACTCTGAACCCATCATCTCTCTGTCAGGAGGGGAGTAGCACATTTCATCATCTTTCTGAACCTAGGAAAAATGTGCCTGTTCTGTCCTTAATCAGTAGAGGGGAGGAGGCAATCAGAATAAATGATAAATGGTAAATGGAAAGGGGAGCAAGTGTTTTTCCTCATCTTCAAAAAGACTTAGCTGACCACAGGGATGAGGACACACCCCCTGGCTGTATGCTGACTTGGGAGTGAAGTAAATGAAAGAAAGTCTTGCTAACTCAATTGCAAGGGAGTTTTAGAAATCTTTTACTATGGATGAGTTAGGAGGTGCTCATGGCCATCTTGGGAGCCATTTTGTGAATTGGCTGGGCACAGGAACAAGAACTGAGAAGCAATGAGGCACAGCCATGATTTAAAGAAACAAAACCAAACGTGGCCTTCACTGGTATTGTGCATCATTTGGAGTGTGAAAGGCCATAGGAGAGGGAAAGGGCAATTCTCCAGCTACCACAAATCCTTTCTTTGCTTTTAGGGCCTTAAACCCACCATAGAATTGTGAGTCTGGAATGACTGCCTAGGTAAGGTGGGGCCCAGCAGACCGGAAAGTTTTAATTGTCAGTGGATTCATCTGTGAATCTTTGCCTTTTTTGGGGGGAGGGGAAATGGAATTAGAGTTTGTTCTATCTTTCAACTCTTGGTAGTCCTGGCTACAAATAAGAGAACTTAAGATCTTAGGTGATAACTAAAAATAAAATAAATTCAGATATTCTCAGGGCTAGAGGTAAATGGAAGTCAGACAAAGTTTTAATTATTCAAAATCCTTCAGGATCAAAATTGGTCTGTGTGAGCTCAAAACTTCAGTAATGGGCTGCGGATTATGAATTGTTTGTGAAATGCAGACTAGAATTGAAAACATGTACTTCCCATTTCTAGTAAACAGGCGTAGACCCTCTGTAAGCAAGCCTGATTAGAATCTAAAGATCCAGTTTTTAAAAGAGAGAAATTCAGAGTGATTCTTTACTGGACAGAGGGAGTTATGATGGGATATCTTCAAGTAGGAATTCTGACTAGTTCATTTAAACTTTTAAAATGTGATTGACAAAATTTTGGTTCAAATGCAACCTTTTAAGTAACACATCTTTGGTGATAATAGATGACATTTTTATGGCATTTTAAAGTTTACTGCAGGTTTTAAACTATCAGGAGTTCTTAATATGGATTCTATTACCTTATTTGGTTTTTTAAAATTATGATAGCTATGTTTCAATATAATTGGTTTTGTGATCCTATGTATTTTATTGTCACTTAAAAGTTATTCTGAGGGGCAGCTAGGTGGCGCAGTGGATAGAGCACCGGCCCTGGAGTCAGGAATACCTGGGTTCAAATCCAGCCGCAGACACTTAACACTTACTAGCTGTGTGACCCTGGGCAAGTCACTTAACCCCAATTGCCTCACTAAAAAAAAAAAAAAGTTATTCTGAGATATCGGGGTCCACAGGTTTCACCAGGCCGCCAAAGAGATTCATGATATATATACAAGAGATAAGAATCTCTCAATCTAAGTGTTCGCATTTTATCCTCACAAACAACTCTGCACTAGAAAGGGCAGCTATTATTATTGTTGTTGTTGTGGGCCCAAAGTCCCCCAGAAGTTCTCTGGGGCACACTGAGGAATCTTCTCCTTGAGAAAATAAACCAGAGGACAGATATGCCTAGAGAGATAAGCGGAACCAAATCGGACTGAGCTAGCTAAACTAGTTTCCGACCTCCACCAGTCATTCTGATCTCCCTTACACCTGGGGAGATAACTTTGGGTGTGGCTTCAGCCTTTGTGTCTTGAAGAGAGAGATGGCTAGAGAGATCCATAGCCACCCCTCACCCAATTCCTCTAGTCACTACCAGTGGGAGATGGTTCTCCCTCACTAAAGGAACTTAACACAGGCAGATGGTCACATCTCCATCAGTCCCTTATAAAAGTACCTGCCGGTCTCCTGCTCGAGGAGATTCATACCTCAGAGCCATGTGCTTTTTTTTTTTTGTCCCTTCCCTTCCCTCCCCCACTCCTCCCTTCCCTTGCCCCTAAATAAACTACTATCTTATTCTAACTGCTTTTGTGTGCAAGAGGGTGTAATTCTTTAAAGAGGAATTCCTAAGAACCCCAACCCCATATCATGTACCCCATTTCCGCCATAACATTATTATTAATCATTCCCATTTTAAGAATAAAATAGTTTGGTCTCAAAGAAACAAAATGATGGGACAGATGGAGTCAACAGGTAGCAAAACTCAGATTTGGCAAAGTCAAGTGTCCTGACTCCAAGACCAGACCAGTCTGCTCCCTTGCTCAGCCTATCATCCTGTGTGGCGAGCAAGGTACACCTATGGTGTGGGTGGCTGAGAAAGAAAGTCTGGGAGAACCCACTTAACACAGCAGATCAGATCACATTATAGGAGGAAACAAACAATACCTCTTTGTGTCAGGTGACTTTCTACTGCCCTTTCAGCTACCACTTTCTTAATGAGCCTCCTCCCAGGAGTAAAACCTAAAGGGCCTCATTCTTCTTTCTTCTCTCCTAGGTAAACAAAGGAATCTGGTCGATAGAAAAAGAAACTAACTCATCAAATGAAAAGGGAGAACAATAAACATACTTCTTAATATCTCTTCCTTTATGATTCTCAAAAAAAAGATTAAATTAAATGTGGACTTTGGGCACTCCCCCTTATTCCCGGGACCTCGTAACCCAAACAGGTTGTGCAAGAACTTCCTTTATTCAAATGGTTCCTTGAATTAATCAATTAAGATCCACCCTCCTCAGATACCTGAAAGGTGAGAGCCAGCCAGCCAGCCTGCCTGCCTCCCTCCAAGCCTTTTGGAAATTGGAACCTAGAGGCCAAAATACATTCTTTCTGGAGGCCACATGGTGTAAGGAAAGGCGCTAGTGGAGATTTTCAGCTCTGCTATTTAGGTCACTTTTTGACCTTAAGCAAGTTACTTTACCTCAGGGGCACTCACTTTTCTCATCAGTGAAAGGAGGGGATTGGACTGGATGACCTTGAAGGCTCATGCCCACTTGAAATCCTATTTCCTTCCTTTGTCTGGCTTCTTTTTTTTTTTTTTTTGGTGAGGCGATTGGGGTTAAGTGACTTGCCCAGGGTCACACAGCTAGTAAGTGTCAAGTGTCTGAAGTCAAATTTGAACTCAGGTCCTCCTGACTCCAGGGCTGGTTCTCTATCTACTGTGCCATCTAGCTGCCCCTCTGTCTGGCTTCTTGAGAAGATGCAGGGAGGACACAAGGTCCAAAGTTCTTTGGATTCCTGAAGAATCAAGGAGTCTCCTTTCCCTGGACTGATCCAAAGTGAGAGAACTGGGGGGGAGCAAATAGTGAACTCAGCATCCTCTAGAAATTCAGCAAGTGACTGTCACAAGGGTGAAGGAAGTGGAAGTGGTGGTTTGGGGCAGTGTTAGGTCTTTCTCACTACCACTTCTTCTAATGGGTCTCCCCTTCCCCCCAGAGGCTGAAGGAGTTGCTATACTCTTCAAAAATAACCAGTTTCCCCTCTTCAATCAGATCACATGAGGTTTTTCAGTTCTTTTATAACCGCGGTTTCTCTCACACATGTGGGTCCAGGGAAGGGTGAAAAATTGTTTTTGCTTTTGTGTTTACCGCCTCTATCCCCCACCAACTCTTTAGTATTTATTTTCTGTGTATTTATATTTACTCATGGGCTACCCCCTTTAGGCTCATTCTCTCAACTTGTACTGGACTAGGTTTCCCAGAGGAAATGATAACTTCTCCTCATAGGGTTTTAGGGGTAACCCTGAACATTGAGATTTCTATCACTCTTCTTCATGAGCCCCCATCTGATGTGTTCCCTATACTAATCGTCCAATTGATATCAAATAGCTTTTACAAAAGGGCATTTACTGAGAAAATATAGGGGCAGCTATGTGGCACAGTGGATAGAGCACTGGCCCTGGATTCAGGAGGACCTGAGTTCAAATCCGACCTCAGACACTTAACACTTACTAGCTGTGTGACCCTTGGCAAGTCACTTAAGCCCAATTGCCTCACCGAAAAAAAAAAAAAAAGAGAGAGAGAGAATATATAGCAAGAAGAATAGTTACACAACTGTGGGCACACTTTCTCTTGGATGCATATAGGGAGAGTGAGTTTAAATTTAAAGGTAGTCAGGTAACATGCAGGGCCACAGGATTCCTTTTGACTCTGCCCTGGCAATCATTTTCTCTCTTCCAAGTACACTTTGGTTGTTTTGGTTTTTGGTTTTTTGGTGAGGCAATTGGGGTTAAGTGACTTGCCCAGGTTCACACAGCTAGTAAGTATCAAGTGTCTGAGGCTGGATTTGAACTCATACACTTTCAGGTAATGTGCTCCTTTGGCCATCTGGGATGGCTCCTTGCAAGATGCAAGGAAATTGGCTAAAAGGTCAATATGGTTTCAGGGCTGGGTCAAACAGGTCACTCAGCTGCTGCAACTGGGAGGACCTACACCTTGGGGGGGGGGGGTCTTCCTCTTACCACTTTGATGAGTCTCACCACTGCCTGAGCCTTCTAATCTCAGGATACCCATTTACCTGAGATCAGAAAAGAATAAACACAAAAGAAACAGGAACCATGTGTTTACAGACACATGGCAAACAGGTGAAAGAAGGCAATGGTCTTTTAATCCACAGCAGAGAAATCCTTCACTCATCCTTGCGTGTGCTCATTCAGTTCCAGATCAGCCTCCCCTAAATCATCAATCCATCTGTCACTGAAGCCTCTTAGAAGGCTTTTCATCATCATATAGTACTCGTTCTGAATTGTCATGACCTAAATTCTTTTCTAAGGTTCCATATATTGGAATGGCAGTGAATAGGTAGAATAAAACCCCACCAGAAAAGCCAAATCCAAGTATATCCCAAGGACTAAACCCCCATTTGCCAGTCCCCCATACTCATCTGTACATATGTTGTTTCACTGTCCCTAGTAGAATGTAAGCTCCTTGAGGTCAGGGACTACTTTCTGTTTTTTGTCTTGTTTTGTTTTGTTTTTACTCTGTCACCAGCCCCAGGACAGACCCTGGAACATATGATAGATACTTTTCTTTTCTTTTTTTTTTTGGCAGGGCAATGAGGGTTAAGTGACTTGCCCAGGGTCACACAGCTAGTAAGTGTCAAGTGTCTGAGGTCAGATTTGAATTCAGGTCCTCCTGAATCCAGGGCTGGTGCTCAATCCACTGCACCACCTAGCTGCCCCAATAGATACTTAATAAATATATTTTCAATTAATCCTTTTTTTGAATTGAATTGTTAGGTTAGTTTAGGTCAAACCTCAACTTCATTCCTATGTGGAAATATCTCATAGCTTTGAGTAACTAAACTTACAACATGGTTGAAAGAGTCCCTTGACTTCAATCCTGGTGCTCTTTCCTCTATTAGTCTTAATTTGTATATAAGGAAGCTGAACCACCAAGAAGTGAAATGAATTATTTGAGGTCCTAAAAGTAGCAAATGCATTTATCCTGTCTGTCTCTGATACATAGATTGATGGATAAACCCAGTAGGTAGTCTAGCTGCAAGTCATAATGTAGTTAGATATTCCTTTTCTTTGAGGGGGGAAGATGGAGGGGCACTGGGTGGGTGATTTTATCAGGGTAGGTTGCTCTGGATAAGGAACTTCCTCTTTTAATGCAAATCATCACCTCAGAAACTTAAAGTCTTTAAGTTAAATTAACTTTAAGTTGCTTGGGGCATTGAGATGTTAAGTAATTTTCCTGGGGGCAACATGTGACAGAGGGAGGTCTTGAATCTGACTTTAAAAGCCAAGGTTCCAGTGGATAAAGCACCAGCCCTGGATTCAGGAGTACCTGAGTTCAAATCCGGCCTCAGACACTTGACACTTACTAGCTGTGCGACCCTGGGCAAGTCACTTAACCCCCATTGCCCCGCAAAAAAAAAAAAAAACCAAACCAAGGTTCTATGTGATTTGCCACACTGTTTCTCCCCAAAAGATATTTTCATCTGTTCATTGGTTTTACCTACACAGATGGTTAGGTCTAACTGTTTTGAGTGATTATGGAGATTCTGCAGATCCTTGATGTAAATAAATCATTTTGTAACCCCTGGTTATTTAAACTGTTTAAATGCTTCTGGGAAGAATTAAGGAATTAAGTTTGGGATCGGTATCCCTGTCAAGAAAAGTTGTGGGGGTAGGAGGTGGGGAGTAAAAGTAGAGATGTCTCTTCTTTCCCTTCAGAAAGGGGAAATCACCATGGTGGAATGAAAGGAATATTGAATTTGGACTTGGATGTTCACCAGTCTAGAGCTGAAAGGAATCTCAGAGATTGCGTAGTCCAACTCCATCATTTTGCAGATGAAGAAACTGAGCCCTAGAGAGGTAAAGTGAGTTATCTGTGGTCACATAGGAAGCAAGTGGCTGAGCCAGCATATGGACCCAACCAAACTCTCCAGCTCCATTCTACCATTATAATCTACAACTAGGAAGTGACTTGTAGAAAAACTCTTTGCTCTACTGAGTCAAATGCTTTTTTTTTTTTTGTGGTCAACAAATAATAAACACAGCGGGATCTCATATTCTCTGGGCTAGTGTCCACTTTATATTCGTGTGACCCTGAGTACTTCTCAAGGCCTCAGTTTCCTCACCTGTCAAGTGAAGCAATTGGATCATATGATTTCTTAAGTCCCTTTCTAAACCTAAAATCCTAGGGTCCCATGCTATTGATCTATAAGTTATTTTGATATGACATTAAAATGGAAAGATGCATGATGGGTGTATGTAAGTTCCATCATATTATCACTGATGTCTTGTCTATAAGAAAGTGACATTGGGGGCAGCTAGGTGGTGCAATGGATAGTGCACTGGCCCTGGATTCAAGAGGACCGAGTTCAAATCCAGCCTCAGACACTTGATACTAACTGTGTGACCCTGGGCAAGTCACTTAACCCCCACTGCCCCACAAAAAAACCAAACAAAAACCAAACAAAAACAACAAGCTACATCAGAGTATAAATTGGAAAAGAAGGAGGGTCAATCAATTGGGGAATGGCTGAACAAGTTGTGGTATATGAATGCAATGGAATTCTATTGTGCTGTAAGAAACAATGAGCAGGTGGATTTCAGAGAAACCTGGAAGGACTTACATGAACTGATGCTGAGTGAGATGAGCAGAACCAGGAGAACATTGTACACAGTATCAACAACATTGTGTGTTGATCAACTGTGATAGACTTGACTCTTCTCAGCAATACAATGGTCCAAGATAGTTCCAAAGGACTCATGATGGAAAATGCTCTCCAAACCCAGAAAAAAAGAACTATGGAATCTAGATGCAGATTGAACCCTATTATTTCTACTTTTTTTGTTTTTGTTTTTTGAGGTTTTTCCCTTTTGCTCTGATTCTTCTTTCACAGCATGACTAATGCAGAAATATGTTTAATGTGACTGTACATATATAACCTTGCTTGCTGTCTTGGGGAGGGAGAAAAATTTGAAACTAGAAATCTTATTAAAACAAATGTTGAAAACTATCCCTACGTGTAACTAGAAAATAATAAAATTCTTTTATGATTAAAAAAAGGAGGGCCAGTGATATGGCTAGAATAAGAGGTGAGAAATGAACAGAGTAGTATCCCCAGGCTATTAAATGAACTGAAGACTGATGATGTATGGAATGAATGAATGAATGAATGAATGAATGAATGAATGAAAAAACCTTTAAGTGCCTACTTTGTGCCAGGCATTATGTGGAACAACAGATATACAAATAAAAAAGTAAACCTGCCCTGCTCTTAAGGAACTTCTATCCCAATATTGGGAGACAACAAATATAGGGGAATATTTGTCAGGGAAGGCATATGTGTTTTTGGGAAGTCCTTACTAACAGCGAGTGGAGTTCACCATTAAGTATCAATTGTCATGCCCTTTTCAGAAGGGATGATTTCCATGAAATATTGATTTGGTGGCTGTTGTTCAGACAAGATGACGAAAGGGGGGAGGGGAGAGAGAGAGAAAGAGAGAGAGGCAGAGAGAGAGGCAGGCAGGCAATGGGCAAGATGCCCAGGGTGGGTAGATGGATGTGAAGTATGGTTGGGATAGGCAAGTTTGTACCCGCTCACTCACCAATCAGGACCACTCAGCCCAAGGTATGGACTTTCAAGCTGAATGAATTGAATGAATTAACTCCCCCATCAAGAAGATGGGAGACAAGGTCTCTGGAAATCAGATCAGGAGGGTCCTAACTGGTAAAATGCCCCAGATGGATAGTGTGTGGAAAGATAATGGACAAGAATGTGCACTGAATGAGAAAGCCAAGAGGGACTGAGCTCTGCTGTAGCCAAGGGAGTGCCCATACAGATGAGATCACCCATGGCTCTAAATAAAAGATTTCTTTTCAGCTCTAAATCCTATGATCCCAAGAGCTAGGTAAAAGGGTGTGATTTCCTTCTGTTGTTGTTGCTGCCTTGAACATTATCTCTCTTAATTCCTGGTGGTTTTTTTTTCTTTTCTCACAGCATATTTCCTTGTAATAGTATGGTTGGAAGAACATTGTATTAGTTGTCCTTATTGGACCACTAAAGTGTCACATTCAGCATGTTAGCTCACCTCTGTGGACCTCGACTTTGTGAAAAGGAGGGGATCAGACTAGATGAGGGATGCTTTTTTTGGGGGGGGGGCAATGAGGGTTAAGTGACTTGCCCAGGGTCACACAGCTAGTAGGTGTCAAGTGTCTGAGGCTGGATTTGAACTCAGGTCTTCCTGAATCCAGGGCCAGTGCTTTATCCCTGCGCCACCTAGCTGCCCCCAAAATGAGGGATTCTTAACCTGGGGTGCATAGACCTCTTGATTCAATTTAATTTATTCTATTGTCTAAACTGCAGCTACCTCACTGTAAGAACATGAACAAATCATTTAACATTTTTGAATTGAAGATTCCTCATTTGAACAATGGAGATAGATAGTATGATAAAATCCTATCTAGACCGGGAATGAACTTCAAAGGCCATCTAGTCCAACCCCCATTTTACAGATTAGAAAATTAAGGCTAATAATACTTGTACAACCTACCTAACAGGGTTGTTGTTTGTTGTTGTTGTTGTTGTTGTTGTTGTTGTTTGGTTTTGGGTTTTTTTTTTTTGTTTTTTCAAGGGGCAATGAGGGTTAAGTATCTTGCCCAGGGTCATACATCTAGTAAGTATCAAGTGTCTGAGGCTGGATTTGAACTTAGGTCCTCCTGAATCCAGGGCCAGTGCTCTATCTACTGCCACCTAGCTGCCCCCATATTGTTTTAAAAAAAACAAAACAAAAACTTTACAAACCTTAAAACACTATATGTTATTATTATTCATATTCCAACTCAGGGGTCTCACTATTTTAAAGGTCACTTTCTTTCATTTTCTCACTCCTATTTTGTTAGAGCCCAGAGGAAATTTCAGCAGATTTCAGACTTAGCTCGTTGCTTTGTATTATTTCTTTGTTTATCTTCAAGAAACATTTATTGAAAATCTACTATGTATGCCAGGTTTTGTGCTAGGCACCAGGCCCACAAGGGGTGTGTGTGTATGTGTGGAGGGGAAAGATAGAGGGGGGAAGTCAGTACAAAGTACCAAGGCACAGTGTCTGGATGGGGGCCCAGCACTAACCATGCTATGTGTGTTTTTTTCTTTCTCAGTAGTATAATAATTAAAGGGTGTTTTTGATCTACATTGTTAAATCAGTGAATCTGAAAGAAAATAATTATGATAAATGAAATCCTGCCAATTATTGGTCAGACTTGTTTCTAATAAATCAACGAACTATTAGTTACATAGTAAGAAAATAACATATTTAAGTGCAATTATTAACTATAAATGCATATATGCATATAACCACACACATATATGCATATGTATAGATGTGTGTATGAATGTGTTTACATATATACACTTACACACATGTATGTACATGAAACTATTTTGGCCAATAATTGGAAGGATTTGGTTTATCATTATTATTTTCTTTCAAATTCACTGATTTGGCAATGTAGGTCAAAAACACCTTTCAATTATTATACTACTGAGAAAGAAAAAAAACACACATAGCATAGTTATATATTTCCTGTTCATCTGATTCTGAGTAATGGTTTGTAGACATGCCATATACTGAGCATTTCCAATTTTCAACACTATATAAACATTTGATTTGGTGCTTTTGATAATATAACACTGCAGGGGCAGCTAGGAGGTGAAATGGATAGATTGCTGGCCCTAGAGTCAGGAGAACCTGAATTCAAATGTAACCTTAGATACTTACTTAGCTCTGTGTCCCTGGGCAAATCACTTAACCCTGATTGCCTTAAAAAAAAATGGAGTTAAGACAATATAACATTGTTATCTCATCTTTTTTGAAGCAATTGTTTTTAAAATATATCTTTTTACAAATATAGTTGTGATTTGGGAACTGGAGGTACAATTTTATTGTATGATGATAAAGCATGTGTTTTAAAATTTTTAGTTATTATTTCATTACAAAGGTTAAATGACTTATGTACATATTTTACAAAAAATAGAATCTATTTTGAAATATGCCCAACTGCATTTTCATTTAGTTTTCAAATAAGCAAGATCTCAAAATTATACATCTGTTATTCTAGTGGAAACAAAAGTAGTTGCATTTTGCAAGTACTGTAGTTAATTTTAACTATGTTGCATTATATGCGTGTTGCAATTTTTACAAAAAGTTACAATTTGTGAGGTTTCCTTTCACAAGTATTTACTGCAATATGAATTAAAATAACAGCCATGGTTTTAAGGCAAGCAGTGTTACCCTAGAACTCAAGGATGCAGCTACTGTCTGGGAACCCAACCCACTAGTTCAAGCATACATGGGCAGGAGTATCCCAGAGAGGATATAGCATTTATAAAGCAATACAAAGTAGTTTCAAGAAGTATGAATAGGCAGGGCATCTAGGTGGTGCAGTGGAGAGAGCACTGGCCCTGCTTTCAGGAGGACCTGAGTTCAAATTCGGCTTCTTACACTTGACACTTACTGGCCGTGTGACCCTGAGCAAGTCACTTAACCCTCATTGCCCTGCCAAAAAAAAAAAAAGTATGAATGATAGGTTCTGGTTCAGTAAGGAAATTCCCTCCACTAATGCAAAATAATACCTTTTCTGCAGTTTACTTATAATCTCAGAGAATTGTCCATAGCAATGAGATTTCACCAATTTTACTGGTCTAGGGTCACACAGGCAAAATTTGAGTCCAGCTCTTCCTGGAGTTGAGACCAGCTCTTCATGCACAATGGCTCCACTGCTAATAACTGGGGGAAATCAGAAAAGGTTTCTAATAAGAGGCAGCATTTGAGATGTGCTTTGAAGAAAGATATAAATATTGATTTTTTTAAGGTAGCAGCAAGAAATATTCTGGATTTGAGTGACTCCCTATACAAAGGTATGTCAGCAGGGAACAAAATGATATGTATAGTGTGATGTTTAAAAATCTAAATGTGTGGTCGCCTTAAATTAAAAGCTTTAGCACCAGTCTTTGGGCATTAAGCATTTATTAAAGCATACCAGGTATTCATGTGGAGTTAAGAAAAGGCCTATCTAGCCTAGAGTTCTAGCCTGGTCTGGTCCTTCCTCAAGTCCTCCATCACGAGCCTGCTTCAATCACAAACTCCCCAGCAAACTGAATGTGGAAGCTTTTTATAGGTGTGGAACAGAGGCGGTCCTTACACACTGCTGCAAGCTGATTGGTAGATGTCCAAATCCATTGGTTCACTGGACTTGAAGGTGGTCTTGAGTTGAGTTCAAAGTCCTTAGCTTCTTAGAACAATACCTTCTTAAGGGCTAGCCAGGTGTGGTTACCATCTAGTTATCTAGTTAACTTGAAGTAGGCTAATCAGCAGTCAATCACTCTCACTTAATTCAATCAGTTTAGATTAATCTCCAGGTGGGTGGTTTAGTATCTGCCAAATCCCATTATTTTCTCACAATAGGGAAGAGCTAGAAGGTTAATTTGACTGGAACAGATGAGATGAAAGGCAATAACATGAAGTAAGCCTGGAAATGTAGATGGGAGCCAGATTGGAGGGATCTTAGACATCTTCTCTCTCTCTCTGAGAGAGAGGATATATTTTACATACATACATACACACACACACACACACACACACACACACACACACATATAAATAATGCAGGGCAATGAGGGTTAAGTGACTTGCCCAGGGTCACACAGCTAGTAAGTGTCAAGTGTCTGAGGCCAGATTTGAACTCAGGTCCTCCTGAATCCAGGGCCAGTGCTTTGTCTACTGTTTCACCTAGTAGCCCCAACATCCTATACAATGTGTACTTCAGAATGACCCAGGGACCAGGATTTCATCAGTGTGGGTTCCTATGGATCACCTCCATCTACTCCTGCCCCCAAGACTGAGAAGGCTTTATGAATTACCTGATTCTTAGACACTTAAACCAGTAGCTCAGGCTCTGGCTGATCCTACCAAGATGAACAGGCTTCAAGTTTGAGTCCAGTAATCCAAAGACCTGTCTAGATAAATGTAAGGGCTCCCCACTGTAATGATTGGAATGACGCCACCTACTGGAGACTTGCTGTGGAGAGCTCCACCATGAGGAAAATGCCTCAGAGGCATTGTGGCTTTTCCTTGGCATCAGGAAATGACATTTGCTCATGGGTGCTGTCTATCAAGGCTACCAGCCAATCAACTTGAGGAGCCTCCTATGGTCTGGGAGGAGACAGGAAGGAGGAAAGGGAGCCTGCGCAGAGAGCGCTGGCCTTTTTGGCTTCCGGACTTGATGGTGGTGGCGGCAGAGGACTTCACAGGAAATTTGAGGAAAGATAGGAATGCCAGGCTGTTAGAATTCTGTTCTCAATCTTTTTCTTTCTATTTTCCAATAAACCCTTAAAAACCTAAACTCGTTTTATCAGTGATTTTTAGTCAGTTTCCCCCAAACTGGGGGAACACATTAGAATCCACATTTAGAATCTTAAATTACACACCACCAAAAGCTTGGCCCCCCCAAACATGATTGTTTTCAGCCAAAGCAATTGACAGGGAGTGTCTTCTAAGGCGTGGAGGACCTGAATCAGTGGAGGAATGATTAAATTATGTATCCTTGAAGTATGGAGGTTTTCTTAATGCCCTGTGGCTCATATAATGTGGGTACAGGGTAGGCATTATTTGTGTAAAGGGGAAACACCTAGGTTAAGACATTTTAAAATAACCTGAGGTTAGCTTATGTACATGATGCTACTTGCTAGGCTTTCTTTTACTTTGCATAATATGCCCACACAGCCATTAAAGTGGTTAATTATTTGACTTGCATAGAGCAACAGCTGCCACTTGGGGAGGTGACCTATGCTCATCCTTGTAACAATAATAATAGCTCATGCTTATATCACACTTTACATACATCATCTAACCTGATCCTTACAACAGCTTTGTGCGCGAAGTTGCTATTATTAATTCAATTTTACAGATGAAGAAATTGAGGCTCCCCAAAATTAAGTGATTCATTCACTCTCATGACTAGTAAGCTTCTGATACAGGGTTTGAACTCTGATCTTCCTGCCTCCAACTCTAGTACTTTATCTATTATACCACACAGTAAATAAATACTGAGTGACTAAAATCTGAAGCTTTCAGCTTCATAGAGTACAAATCATATTTGTCCTTTGCCATGGAAAACAGAGCCTGAATTGTGCACCTTAATTATGTCTCTAACAACATCTAGAAAAATATTGTCTTGTCATAGCTTAATACTGCATTTGGTTAATTTTATTGCATTTGTATTCATGTAAGTTAGAAATGAGGGTGAAAAGAAAGCATGTTTTAGATGAAAAACAAATGGTCCACCAAACAAGAGCAGAAATCCCTCACCATGGTTGAGTTTAGCAGATTTTGCTAGATATTGAAGTTGATGATTCAGGGTTTTGCCATTTTGTAGTCATTTTGGTTTTAAGCCTCATACTCTTTAGACATTGTTTCTCTGCCTCAATTTCTTTTCTTTTCTTTTCTTTTTTTTTTTGTGAGGCAATTGGGGTTAAGTGACTTGCCCAGGTTCACACAGCTAGTCAATGTCAAGTGTCTGAGGCTGGATTTGAACTCAGGTACTCCTGACTCCAGGGCAGGTACTCTATACACTGTGCCACCTAGCTGCCCCTCTGCCTCAATTTCTTGATCTGTTTACACAAACGTTCTAACACTTCTTTGGTCACTCATGTAGTGCATAAAAGATCCTGACACTCTGGACTCCAAAGGTCTTGCTTTAATAATTGCTTGGAGTTACGGACCCTTATAGATGACTTGAACCAGTGGAGTAGAAGTTGTCTGGAGGCAGAGACTTTTCATTTTAGTCTTTGTTATGCCCAGCACCCACCAGTGGACCTGACACATGGTTAGTTCTTAATAAATGCTTGTTGAATTGAATCTAAATTAGGATAGGGGCAGAGCCAAGATGGCAGAGGAAAGATATTAAACACACAGAACTCCAGTACAATTACCCCCAAAACAACAATAAAAGAACCCCTGGAGCTGAAAAACCCACAAAAATATGGACTGAGATTATTTTCTAGCCATAGACTGATTAAAGGGGGCTGTGCTGGGGCAGCTAGGTGGCGCAGTGGATAGAGCACCGGCCCTGGAGTCAGGAGTACCTGAGTTCAAATCTTGCCTCAGACACTTAACACTTACTAGCTGTGTGACCCTAGGCAAGTCACTCAACCCCAGTTGCCTCACTAAAAACAAACAAACAAACAAACAAACGAAAAAAAAAAAAGGGGGCTGTGCTGAGCTACCAGTAAAGTCTAATCCCACTATCCTGCCAACAGAGACCCCAGGCATGCTGCACCAGAAGAACTTAACCCCCCAGTGTCCGAATCAGCTGCAGGACCAGTATCTTCTGGAACTGAGCTTGTGGTTGGGTGAGAGGGCTGAACAACTGGCCAGGGGAGAAGGGGGGAAGTGCAGGGGTGTCAGAGGGACCTAGGGAGGAATTCAGCTGTCCCTCCCCAGTGGGAAACCAGGAAGAAATCCTGAGTGGTGGGAGGCCCAGGTGGAGGAAGGGCACAGGCTCATCAAAGCTAAGAACTACACCACAGAAAGCTTTGCTTGTTGGTTGTTTAGTAAGTAGGCTTGAGGTTATCTTCAGACCAGAGAACAGACCAGGCAAGAGAAAAACCTGCCCTCCCTCAAACCAAAACACCTGGGACCCTCTGAAGCTGGGGACAGTAGTGTAGCCTAGAAGCAGGGCCCCCCAGTGGGGAGTTAAAAGTCAAGTAAAAGATGGCAAAATGAGCAAGCAAAGGGGCAGCTAGGTGGTGCAGTGGATAGAACACTGGCCCTGGAATCAGGAGGACCTGAGTTCAAATCCAGCCTCAGACATTTGACACTTACTAGCTGTGTGACCTTGGGCAAGTCACTTAACCCCAATTGCCTCACCAAAAAAAAAAGATGAGCAAGCAAAGAAAGTTCAGAATTATAGAAAGTTTCTTCAGCAACAAGGAAGATCAAGGTGCATTCTCAGAAGAGGACAACAACTTCAGGGCCCCTACATCCAAAGCTTCCAAGAACAATATGAACTGGTCTCAGGCCATGGAAGTTCTCAAAAGGGACTTTGAAGAGAAAGTAAGAGAGATAGAAGGAAGATTTAGAGAGAGGGAGGAAAGAATGGAAAGAGAAATGAGAGTGATGCAGGAAAGTCATGAGAAAAAAGTCAACAGCTTGAAAAGTCAAATGGAAAAGGAGATAAAAAAGCTGTCTGAAGAAAATAATTGCCTAAGAATTAAGATTGAATAAATGGAAGCTAGTGGCCTTACAAGAAATCAAGACACAGTAAAGCAAATCCAATTTAATGAAAAAATAGAGGGCAATGTGAAATATCTCCTTGGAAAAACAGCTGACCTGGAAAATAAATCCAGGAGAATATAAATTAGGATAATGCTGAGATTTAGTATCAGATGTCATTCACGAATGTCAGGTGGCAGTAATGTAGTACCTTGGTTATCATCCCTCCAGCCAATGCATTCTTTGCCTCTCTGCAGTTGTTTCTCCTTCCTTCTACAAGAGGACCATGATATGGGGGTGCTGTCATGACTTGCAGTGAATTGGAGGGCTGTCCAAAGTCACCGACCTCACTCTCTCTTCTAGAACCATCTGCATTCAGTGGCAAGTTATATATCAGGATGACTGGAGGTGGCCTTAGATTTTTAAGGCAATTGGGTGACTTGCCCAAGGTCACACAGTAAGTGTCAGAGGTAAGATTTGAATTCAGGTCCTCCTGACTCCACGGCCAATGATCTATCCACTGAGCCACCTAGCTGCCCACCTCTCTTCAGTAAGATTTACTGAATGACAATCTTTGACTGGCTTCTCAGGACTTAGAACTAAAAGGTTCCAGGTCTTATGACTCCAAATCCAATAGTCTTTCCTATGGACTATGGACTTGAAATTTGTAGGAATCAAGAGACCTGGGTTCTAATTCTACCTCTGGCATGCATTAGCTGTGTGTCCTTAGACAAATAATTTCCCCTTCTGGTCCTCAGTTTTCTTATCTATAAAATGAGAAGAGTGGATTTACCCTGTTTGCAGAGACCTGAGACCTAAACCAAAATATAAACTTTAAATAAATCATCTTGAGGCAACAGGAGCAAGCAAAAAAAAAAAAAAGTATACGAAAAGGATGCCCAACCCCTCACATTAGAAACCAGGTTTCCCTAGGACTGAAACCATTAGGACCCTGTGAGTGAGCTCAGAGCAGTGAATTCTCCTTTAGTAAAGGAGAAGACAGGAGTGTCCTAGCCCCTGGGTCCAAGCCTTGGTTTTTAGTTTTCAAATAACTATAGATGTAGATGCATATGTATGTATACATATACACACATCCTGTGTGGTAGTGGTGGTGATCAGTCACTTCAGTTGTGTTCAACTCTTTGTGACCCCTTTTTGGGTTTTCTTGGCAAACATACTCGAAAAGTTTGCCATTTCCCTCTCCAGCTCATTTTACAGATAAGGAAACCAAGGCAAACAGGGGGAAGTGACTTGCTCAGAGTCACATAGCTAGGAAGTGTCTGAGCCCAGATTTGAACTCAGGAAGATGAGTCTTCCTGTCTCCAGGTCTGGGCACTCTATCCACTGTGCCACCTAGTTACCCACATACCCACACACACACATACACATACCTGTACACATATAGAGATATACATACACATATATATATGCTGTCATATATATGCTGTCATATTTGATGTCTCTCTGTTTCTCTACACACATACACACACACACACACAGACAAAGCAAATGGGAATCCATCCCATAGTATTCCCCCTACAACAGCCACACTGGACTCAGCCGGAAGACCTCCCATGAACACCTCTGTCTACCACTACGTCAAGAGCTAGGTAGACTTTTGGATATTTGCTCTAATAGTCAGGAATTTTTGCCTTCCTCCAAGCCCAAGTCTGTCTCCTTATGCTCTCCGCCCATCATTCCCAGTCCCCCCTGGGTTACACTGAGTTATGTGCACTGGCACATGTGCATACTTGGGAGTCAGTGGCTTGTGAAATCAACGGGCAAGCTAGGGAACACAGAGCATTTTTTGAACCAGATCAGGGTGGATGCGGCTGCCCCGCTGGGCTATTTCCACGGAGCACAGACTTGATTCCACCTCAGTGTGGACATAAAAGGCACCTCAGAACCTCATTTTGTAGCTAAAAGAAGTCTCTTTGAGGGACAGCCACAGTTGTTGCTTTCTTCCTTCTGGTACTCAATTGGATCTGACAACCACAGCCTGGAGGGTGGGGAGGAGTAGGGGGGGAGGGGGCAGACAATCTTCTGGTTGCTCTTCAGAGATCCCTGGTAGCAGAATATTGCAGAGGGTTCTGAGGACTGAAGAGGCAAGTTCTGTCCCTTTTTCTTAACCTCTGCCCAGTGGAAAGTCTGCTGAATTTGGAGTCAGAGGACCTGAGTTCAGGTTTCAATCTGTTGTATTCTAATGTGTAACCTTAGACCAGTACTTTAACTTTCTCTTCTGTAAAAGGAAGGAATGGATTAGATGACTTTTTAGGTACCTTCCAGATTTAAATCTGTGACTTTCTAGGCCATCATTTTCTCATCTATACAATGAAGAGGTTGGACTCAGTAATTTTTAAAATGTCTTCCCAAGCTAAGGTTCTCCCGCTACCACTACTCAGTTATAAAGAATGAGAGAAAATTTTCACCTTGGAAAGAAAAGAAAAGCCACACCTAAGCCTCATGAAATGCAATACATTTTTCCTTTTTTTTTCCTGCATTAAAAAGTCTGTGTTGCTTTGTATCTCTAAAAGTATCTGCCTTTTCATTTCAATGAATTCCATTTCTTTTTTTTTCCCACCCTGCCCTAGGAAATGGACGAGCAGAATCTCTGAGTGGGATTGCTAACTCAAGATAATTACTTCAATCATTTTCCCCCTCTGCTCTCTTTTCAGAACACCATTCTGAAATTCTCCTCTTATCCCTCTCTCTCTAAAAGCGTTGGCTCCCTGGCCTTCCCATCACCCAGGGGGAACCAGATGGTGCCAGTTGGCCAATTCTTGAAAAAAAAAAACCCAACATGGAGGGAGACGGGGACACAAGGCACAAGGGGTCCTGTTCCTGATGCCTAGTGATCAAGTAACCCATCAGAAGCCTTGGGGGAGCAGATTGGGGTGTGGAGGGAGAGAAAGTATATTTTCTCTAAGTAGGGGGAGGGAAGGCTTCCAGACCGCTGACTCTGCTATGGCAGATGACAAGTCACTGCAATCTGATTCCTTTCCCAATTTGGGGGAATTCTGGTTTCCTGCTGCCTTTACACAGTCCTCTCAACAAGTCATGGCAGTGTATCTCTCGCCTTGTGCCCACACACCCGGTACTAGAGAATCAAGAGTTGAGCCTCTTTGGCTAAGGTTAAAAGGATGCCCTATTTGGCTGAGGTGGAGAAAGCTTGCTAAGCCCTGAAAAGGGCCCTGGATGTGCAAAGCTGCAGAAAGCCTAGTTATTAGTTAACAAGTCAAAAAAGCATGGGGCCTGGCTGGACTTTCTTTCACTGCCTTTCATTTGCTCTGCTTTTCTCTCTCTTTTTTTTTTCTCCTGACAATCAAGTCAGGCAATAGTATTTAATGAGCAGATATACAAAAGTATCGCCCGTGCCCTCTGGGAATTTAAAATTCAAGGAGGAAGACACACGAGAGGTGGTGGTGGTGGGGAATCAAGAAAACCTAAAAAGAAACATAAAAATGCAGTTTAATGGGTTTTACATTATGTCTGTAAGTGGTGAGGGGTTAAGGATGATTTGGAGGCAGAAGACATGGGTTCAGTTTCCAGCTCTACCTGGGTGACATTGGGCAAATCATCTAACCTCTCTGGCCTTCCATTTCCTCATCTCTGAATAGCAGCCATGCCCTGAGCAGAAAAAGCTTTGGGGGTTAGTAGGATCAAGGTGTGCTCTATGTGATTATTGGAGTAAACTGAAGGGCTATCAAAGGCACGAAGTGTTCTATGGAAAGTGAAATTGGGGAAATATTGATCTGCTTTGCAGAAGCCAGGGCGCTCTCTCTCTCTCTCTCTCTCTCTCTCTCTCTCTCTCATCTTGCCTCTCAGAGAGCCAGCACGTGGTCTCAAGCAGAGTTCAGAAGCCCTACATTACCTACTCTGTCCTAAGAGGAGAGCAAGCACGAAGAGACAGCCTTACAAGTCAAGATTTTGAGCCAAGATGGCACCAACCTCTCCACCCTCCATGGTCAAGGCTTTTACCCTCTTTTTTTTTTTTTTGGTGGGGCAATGAGGGTTAAGTGACTTGTCTGAGATCAGATTTGAACTCAGGTCCTCCTGAATCCAGGGCCAGTGCTTTATCCACTGAGCCACCTAGCTGCCCCTCTTTTATCCTCTTTTGATAGAGGTGGGTCTTTATACACTGATCAAAACGAATTGGCTAGCACCATTCAATTCCATTGGTTGACATGACTTGAGGGTGGTCCAAATTAATATGATCTCTATGATGACATCAGGGAAAAGTGTGCAAAAGACTACCCCCAAGTTGCTCAAGGCAAAGTCCATTGTCTAGGTGTGCTTTAATCCCATCAGTCCTTCAAGGAGATAGACTAAAGAGTATCTCCATTTCTTTTGTACCCCTGGGCTAGCCCAGAACAAGATTAAAGCTTTCTCAAGAATTAAACTTTCAGGGGTGAGGGGGAGAAAGGTACTAAAAATGGGTCTGGGTCCCCCCAAGAAATTTATTATTAATAATTATTTTCTCACAAACTCCAGAGGTCAAACCTGGTGGATTGGACCCATTCAGCTCTAGGACTCTTGCCCAGGGGCTATACTCACATGGTTGGATGGCCCACAATATACATCTAGTCTATATCTTTTGTGCTTCACATTCTGCCCCAGCTATCATTCTGCCCTCCTGTTCTGCTGCATGTGTTCCATTGTCTTCTCCTTTCTACCTCTTCCCCTGGGAACCACAATCAAATCAATATTACCATTGCAATTAGTGACAAAGGCAATTTACTGAGAACCGATTAATCCCCACCTACTCCCCATTCCCAGGCCAATGAATTGCCTGGGGCTAACCAATCTTTGTCAATTCCAGAATCTTTGATTGTCTTATGGATCTCCCCCAAACAAACTATCCCCTCCCAAAGATTCCCCACCTTATTCCTTGGACTTTAGGTTATTATGTAAAAAGATCCATTTACATTAAGTGGTTTCTATTTAGAGTTAAGTAGCTTCTATACTTAACTCAAGGGCAGTCTCATAATTTCTTTTTGTTCCCTTACTCCTTATAAACCCTGTCCTCAGTCCCCATCTTTGGGTATTCCTAGCATTCTTGCTTTGTGATAGAACTCCTCTGCCCCAATTAAAGACCTTATTTCTCCTATATTGATTGTTTCATTAATTTTCAGGTTAACACTAGAAGGGACATATCAGTGGCTTCCTACCTCAAGGATCTCTTTAATCCATGCAGGACCATGGCCTTCATTGTCATCAAAGCTGATGTCCAGCAGGGACTGGGGGTTGGTCAGGGACAACATCAAATGTTTTGTGCAGAAGGGAGTCTGCCTCATGGGCATGAAGTTCCTTAGGGCGCCAGGGGAACATCTGAAATACACCATTGATCTGAAGGACAGATCCTTTTTTTTCCCTGGGCTCATGAAATATATCAACTCAGGACCTTTTGTGGCCATAGACTGGAGGGCTTGAATGTGGTGAAAACAGGCAGAGTGATACTGCTGGAGACCAACCCAGCAGATACCAAGCTAAGCCCTATATGCAAGGACTTCCTCATTTAAGTAAGCAGGAACATCCTTCACCACAGAGATTTTGTAAAAAGTGTCAAGAAGGAAATAAAGGCTGTGGTCTAAGCCCAGAGAGCTAGTTGACTATATGTTTTGTGCTCATGACTGTGTCTATGAGTATTTTAGAGGTTGAAATTTTACCTCTTTTTAGTAGCTGTGGTATGTGCATGTATGTGTGCGTGCATGTGTATGTGTGTGTCTGTTTGCATGTGCATACATGCATGCATGCGTGTGTGTGTGTGTGTGTGTGTGTGTGTGTGTGTGTCCATCCCTGAATATAGCTTTTCATGCCAGGGACTTGAAAGGAATTGGAACAGTCATTTTCTAAAACAACCCTGCAACCCCATTTAGTAAAACCTTGGAAATCAGGGGGAAAAAAGGGAAAAAAAGAAAGGACATGTCAGTCAATTCCCCTTTGGTTCTATTTGCCATCCCAATGACTTACCAGACCAAAAGACCCTTCTGTGGCCACCACTTCCCTATATTGTTCCCTCCACACACACACACCCCTTTGGATCTAAGCTCTTTGAGGGTAAGAGATATATTAGGATAGCTTTCTTTTTGTTTTCTTTCTTTTTCTTTTTGTTTTCTTTTTTTGTGTGTGGAGAAATGAGGGTTAAGTGACTTACCCAGGGTCACACGGCTAGTAAGTGTCAAGTGTCAGGGGTCGGATTTGAACTCAGGTCCTCCTGAATCCAGAGCCAGTGCTTTATCCACTGAGCCACCTAGCTGCCCCCAGGGGTAAGAGATATATTGCTTTTACATTTGGCAGAGTTCTTGGCAAACAGCAAAAGCTTAATGAATATTTTTTTTTTCATTCAGTCGGTCTATCATTGCCTAAAGTCACACAGCTAGTCACAAAGAGCTGGGATTTGAACCCAGAACTGGATTTATATCCACTGTTCTCAACAAGAACCCATAAAGGAGTGGAGCTAAGGAGTAAGTTGCATTCAACTTCTCTAAGAACCATAAAGACAGATAAGTGGTTAGTTATCTTTCTTTTTTCTTTTTTTTACAGGGCAATGAGGATTAAGTGACTTGCCCGGGGTCACACATGTACCAAGCGTCTAAAGGTGGATTTGAACTCAGGTCCTCCTGACTCCAGGGCCAGTGCTCTATCCACTGCACCACCTAGCTGCCCCAACTTCCTGGGTTTCAAATGTAGCTTTGGACATGTACTAGCTATGTGACCCTGGTCAAGTCACTTAACCCTGTTTGCCTCGGTTTCCTCATCTGTAAAATAAGCTGGAGAGAAGGAAATGGCAAACCACTCCAATATCTTTGCCAAGAAAAATCCAAATGGAATCACAAAGAGTTAGACACAACTGAAAACGACTGAACAACAACAAAAAGATAATAAATAAATCCATGGGAGCTGATGAGATCACCAGGTGAAATTATATAGAGGAAGAACAGGGCCCAGAACAGAGTCCTGGAGGATATCCATGATATTTAAAGCATTGTGTCAGGTGGTGGGCAAGAGACAAAGTTAAATAAGACCTGTTTCCTGACCTCATCTAGTAACCATTGTAACATAACAAGATAGTTATGATGCTGGGTAGATCTGAGAAATAATGTGGAAGAAAAATGGGTAGGGCTTTGAGACGGATTGACTGAAAGGTAATAATTTTAATTCTTTAAAAAAATTTTTTAATTTTATTCTGATCTTAAGAAATAAAAGAAGCATTTCCATAACATAGTAGAATAGGAGTGGAAAAGATGATTGTACATGAAACTGCAAATTTATTATGTACAACTTGCCATTCCTTTTAAATATATAATAAAGTTATCATGTAACTTTCTCTTTTTTCTTTTTTCTTCCTTCCCTAACTCCCCCCTAGAGATGGCTACCATTAGACACAGATGTGTGTGTGCATGCGTGTAACTATTCTACACATCTTTATATCAGTTCTTTCTCTGGATGCAGAAAGCATCTTCCTTCATATGTCCTTTGTAGTTAATTTGGGTATTTATAATAGCCAAAATTACTTAGTCACTCAAAGTTGTCCTTAACCTTACTCTCATCAGAACTAGGTTAAAGAGGGAACAACATATACATCTAAGAGGGTATAAAAGTCTTCTAAACTTATGAAGAAATAAGAGGACTAGGGGATAGAATAAGGGATGGATTTTTAGAAGTGTATGTAGAATAGGATTTAGGAGAGTGGAGGGAGAGGGAGGGACTCTTAGAAGGGTAGGTAGAATAAGTAATAAGAACAATAAGGACAATAGAGAGTAAAAATAAGATGGAGGGAAATTCACAAATAGTAATTATAACATTGAATGTGAATGGAATGAACTCACCCATAAAACAGAAACAGATAGCAGAATGGATTACAAATCAGACAATATGTTATTTACAAGAAACACATTTAAGAATGAGAGATGGGGGGGAGGGAAGGAGGGAGGGATAGAATTTTAAACTCAAAACTTTAAATAAAAATGTTAATTTTTTAAAAGAATCATTTAGATATGAGATTAATGTTTATTTTAATGTTATTTAATCATGTATTAGTTGTCATATATAATATGCCTGAAAATGTAACTTTTCAGAAACAATCTATGATAATAAAAATTAACCAGAAATAAAACAAAATTTATGTACAAAAAAAAAGAATGAGAGATACACACAGCGTTAAAATAGAAGGTTGGAGTATCAGCTGATGCAAAAAAAGCTGGGACAGTAATCATGATCTCAGACAAAGTTAAGGTCAAAATATTCAAGTTGAAGAGATAAACACAGTAACTACATTTTGATAAAAAGTACCATAGACAATGAAATAATATCAATACTGAATCTATATGCATCAAATATTATAGCTTCTAAATTAAAAAAAAAGTTAAAAGAATTAAAGATGGCTATAGATAGTAGTACTAGAATGATGGGGGACTTTAATCTTCCCCTCTTAGAACTAGACAAATCTAACCATAAAATAAATAAGAAAGAAGTCAAGAAGGTGAATAGAATTTTAGATAAGCTAGATATGATAGCTATCTGGAGAGAACTGAATGGGTAATTTTATTTAAATTTCATACCAAATGTTCAGCAAGCATCTATCTTGTGCAAGGCATTGTGTTAGGTGCTGGAGATACATACAAAAAGTACTTAAATAGCCCCTGCCTACAAATAAATAGAGAAGGGTACAACATGAATGTAGATAAGAAAATTCAAGATCATTTGAGAGAAGTGAAGGTATCCAATTGGGAATATGAGGGAAGTCTTCATGGAGGACATGGCACCTGAGCTGAGCCTTGAAGCATTCTGAGCTACAGATGTAAGGAGGAAATACCATCTAGGTACAGAGGGACAGTTTGTATCAGAGCTATAACCAGGGTAAGGTGAGTGAATTTTTTCCCCAAGGCACCAAAATTTGAGGGGTACTGGAAGCACATGTGTTCATTCAACAACTATGCTAGCACCTAATTAACAAAAATAAAGAATGATAATCAGATGCTTTTTTTTTTTAGTGAGGCAATTGGGGTTAAATGACTTGCCCAGGGTCACACAGCTAGTAAGTGTTAAGTGTCTGAGGCCGGATTTGAACTCAGGTACTCCTGACTCCAGGGCCGGTGCTCTATCCACTGCGCCATCTAGCTGCCCTTTTTGTTTTTGTTTGTTTTCTTTTTGTTGTTGTTTTCTTTTTTCTTTTAAATTTTTTTTTTTAAATCAGACGCTATTTTAATGGAACCCTATTGGTTCCCAGGTGAACTCCTCCCCAACCCAGACCTGGTTTACCCCACCCCACACCCTATTGTCAACCTTCCTTGAAGTGCCCTCAAGTTTTCCCAGCAACTATCCCAACAGGATTCACTTTCCCAGGGTCTCCTCCACACCCAATAGAATTTGTCTTAAAAAAAACCAAACAAGAAAACAACTTGAGGGTACATTTCATGCTATTTGTCTTGAATTCTTTTTCCAGTCAATCAACAGATATTTTTTTTGCACCTACTATGTGTATTTTGTGTCTCTTGTCCCAGAATTGCTAGTGATTATGTAATCTGGCTTACATAAATACACAGTCAGGAGATAAAACATAGAGTTTGGGGAAATGCTGTCATCTGGTCTGGCTGAAGCACAAAATGCATAAAGGGAAGCAATATGACATAAGCTTCCAAAGGTAGGTTACAGACAGTTTATGAAGGGTTTTTTTTTGGTTTTTGTTTTTTTTTTTTGCGGGGCAATGGGGGTTAAGTGACTTGCCCAGGGTCACACAGCTAGTAAGTGTCAAGTGTCTGAGGTCTGATTTGAACTCAGGTACTCCTGAATCCAGGGCCGATGCTTTATCCACTGCGCCACCTAACCGCCCCCATGAAGGGTTTTTAATTCCAGCTGAGAAATTTGTATTTAATCCTAAAGCTCACAATAGCTAGAGGCCATAGGGAAGTTTTTGAACCTGTCACATCTGTGTCCTAGGAAAATTAGGACACAAGACAATCTTCCTAGGATTAGAGAGGGAAGAGACTGGAAGCAAAAAGACCAGTTAACACCAGTTGGATCATGGTACTTCCCTTTCAGGTTGTAAGCCTGTGTGTCTTCAGGGATGGTAATACCTCCCACAGAAATAGGGATGTTTGGGGGGCAGCTAAGTGGCACAGTAGATTAATCACCGGCCCTGGATTCAGGAGGACCTGAGTTCAAATCTGGCCTCAGACACTTGACAGTAGCTGTGTGACCCTGGGCAAGTCACTTAACCCTTATTGCACCGCACAAAAAAAAAAGAAAAGAAATAAGGATGTTTGCAAGAAGAGATTAGGGAAGAAAATGGTGGGCTTTATTTTGGTTGTCTGAGTTTTGGTTATGCTGAGTTTTTAGTGCTGGTACAATATTCAGGAGGCAGTTAGTGATGTGAGATTTGATTTAGGAAAGAGATAACAGTCAAATATACTGATTTGGGTGTCATCTGCATGGAGGTGACAATTGAACTATGCAGAGTGGATGAAATAATAAAAGAAGACAATTTAGATAGAAAAAGGAAAAAGACTTAGAACAGATTCTCATGGGACACCCTCAGTTAGGAAGCAGGACAAGGATGATGATCCTGCAAAAAATAATGAAAAGGAATTATCAAACAGGTAGTATACTGTAGTAGAAGTAGTGGTGGAAAGAGTGAGTGAGGAAGTGAAGGAAAGTGAGTGAAAAGAGGAGGAGAAAATGGTTGACAATATTAAGCTTCAGAAACTTCAAGGAGAATGAGAACTGAGAAAAGATTAAGCAACTGAAGATCAAAGGAAAGAGGGAGTAGAAAATTACTTTGGGTCTTACAAACTAGAGGGTGATAATAATAATAATAACTGACATTCACAGAATACATTAAAATTTACAAAGTCCCCTTGGGTAGATTGTCTCATTTGAGACTCACAATATAACCCTGTGAGGTAGTTAATATAAGCATGATTATCCCCATTTACATATGAGAAAACTGAGGTCCAGAGAGGTTGTCCATTATAGTTCTCTCTTTTTTTTTTTTGGTGAGGCAATTGGGGTTAAGTGACTTGCCAAGGGTCACACAGCTAGTAAGTGTCAAATGTCTGAGGCCGGATTTGAACTCAGGTACTCCTGACTCCAGGGCCAGTGCTCTATCCACTGCACCACCTAGCTGCCCCATATAGTTCTCTCTTATTACTATATTAAACTATATTCTCCATGAGAGGGACAATGTCTTATCTAAATATTCTAAAATCACTCAGGTCCTGGCTCAGTGTTCTACTCATAGAGGGTGCTGAATAAATGTTTGTTGAGTACATAAATGATGAAAATTCAGGAAAGGGAGTGTTAATGGTCACAATATCTAATAAGTATTAGGGACTTAAAGTTCAGCCCTCCCTCTTCTTGATGAGACAGTAATATTATTTACAATTTTTTAAAAAGCAGAGTACAGGGCAGCTACGTGGCGCAGTGGATAGAGCACCAGCCCTGGAGTCGGGAGGACCTGAGTTCAAATCCGGCCTCAGACACTTAACACTCACTAGCTGTGTGACCTTGGGCAAGTCACTTAACCCAATTGCCTCACTAAAATTAAAAAAAAAAATTAATTAAAAAAAAGCAGAGTACATATGGATAATGTATAATATGTTCAGACATAGTCCTTCTAATGTCATTAATTGGTTTTTAAAAAATGTTAATTGAAAAAAATGCATAGCACCCCCCCTCCACCAAGGCTCATTCTCCCAACCCCATACTCACAAAGGCAGTCAGAGGGCAGTTGACTATTCATCCCCATTGGGTTATAGAGGTCGCTGTAAGGGCTATAGTTTCTAATATTATCATTCATGAGCCCTCATCTGTTGCGCTCTCCCAATATCAATCAATCAGTTCACATAAATTAGCTTTTACAAAAGAATACTGACAAGATCTAGAAAGAGAGTAGTTACAAACCATTCTCCCAAACCAGAGGGCTTACTCTTCCCTGGGAAGCAAGGACTCAAGCTTAAAGTGATTAGTACAAAATATCTATAAAAGATCCCTAGGGGAAAGTGGGCTCAAACTTGAAGCACAAAGTTATTCAAGGTATTGAGGAGTACCCTGAACTTGTCATGGTACTGAGGCATTCATGTAAGCAATACCTACTCAAGGATCTTGAGTAATTATAGTAATCCTTTTCTCTTTTTCACTCCTCATGAAGTCCCCAACAAGATAACTTCTGGGTGTGGTGATAACACATCCAGGAAGAGTTGATCATTTGCTCTGCTCTAATAACTCCTTGCATATCCTCATTCACCTAAAATCAGGATAAAAAAATACAAAATAAACAGGCACCATGCATTCAGGGACATCTGGCAGCTGGGTAGAGAGAGAAAGCAGCTGCAACCACTGTCCCTCTCCCCATCCAGAGACTCATATTTTTTCCTAATTCAAAAGATACTAGGGAAGAGAGAAATGCAAAAAGAGCCAAAGGAGGAACACATTGATCCTTTTGGATGCCAACTCAGTTATGATTCCATCATCAGTTCTTTTGCTCTCAAAGCTAATTAGAAGACATGCTGTTATCATAAAGTACAAGCCCTTTAGTCCCTCAAGATTAAAAACTAGTTTGCTATAGATCTATGTTAGACTGAAGTCTGATATAGAATATTGTGTATGTTCTGTATAACTCAAGGAAAGGCAATTCTGTACATGTTCTAAAGATTGGTCCCTCACTCAAATATTATATAGAGTCATTAATTACATGGGCACAATATTATAAATAGTATATATGAGCAGCATTACTTTAATATTTCATCATGTTCTGATGAGGTCTGGTTAAGATATATTAGTGATGTTTTTGTGAAATAAAGTTGGTTAGTAGACCTCATGAGATTTGACTATATATATTACCTAAAAGTCCTCTGTTCTGTTATTAGAGAATATTAACAGATTAATGGGATTAGAATTCTAAAGAAGTAATGAGAAACTGGATGAAGCTGCCAAAATTATTTTAAAAATAAATGCAATAGACGACTTGTGGTAACAACTGATATTTGCATAGAGTTTGCAAAGCTTATATGTTTTGCAAATTTTTAAGTTTGCAAAGCAATTTGCATACATGATATCATTGGAGCATGAAGAATTCTAATGTTGTAAGACTCTGATAAGTTTGGTCCCCTAGTCAAGGCTACATCTTCCAATCTAGGTTCTAGGTGTACTCTGAGGATCTAGGGGCAATTCTTTGTTTAATATTTTAATTTAAAAAAAATCTTCCTACCTTGCCCAGAAGTGCAGGGGCTACTCACAGATCCAATCCCACTCCTTACTGGCACTGAAGCTTTGACCTGCTCCATTTCTGATATGGGCCATTTTCTCCCTCTTTAGGCAACCTGGGAGCTACAAAGTCTGGGGCTCATCACACTGATGCCAGACTGCATAAATACCTGATTCGCTTAGCCCACTGTGGCATAGAATTCTTGAGCTCAAGAGATCCACCAGTCTCAGTCTCCTTGTTTGCAAAATTACAGGCATGTGCCACTGTACTGGCTCATAGAGTAGATTCTCTGATTCTATCAGCCAGAGCCCCCATTCCAGTTAGTTCTCTCCAATATCATTTGTCAGTGATTAGTGTCCTACTTTCATTTAACAAATTATCATCAATTAATTTTTGCCAAGGGATAGAGAGAAGAGAATTATATTTCCCCAAATACCTGAGGGCATACTCTCCTTATACCCTTAGGAGAGTGAACTCAAGCTTAAAGTGGTTTCTCCATAACCTTGACCCCCAACAAGGCTGAATGGACAAATCACTCTTGGCTGCCTCCTCTTGGTACTTAGTCATACAGATTCCTCTGGTGTCACTCCTTATCATCTGGGCTGTCCACAAAACCCAGCATGGACTCTTAACTCCTGAACCTCTCTCATTCTAACCTACTGAAACTCACAAGACTGTAGCCAACACCCCTTCACCCAATAGCAAAAATAAAAATAAAAAATAGACACAACAGAGACTGGAGCAATAACTGGGGTACGTGGCTGTTGTAGGGAGATAATATCCTGAGTCTATCTCCCTACTGAGGGCTTACAGTAATACTTGCCTTCTCACTTGAGCACTTAAACATAGACAGGCAGGGAAAAGGAAGAGATTCAATTTGGTTGGTTAGTGTCTTTTGAATGCATCCCCACTTTGACTCAGCAGCCAATCAAAGGTCTGTCTCTTTACTACGTGGTTAGCAAACCTAACTACTTACATGCTCCAGATCTGGAAGTTGGACTCTTCCATCATATATCATCATGCCTTTTCCCACAGAGGCTGGCAGTAGGCAGAACATTCTGTATAGGCTCTGAGGATAGAGGCCACCATTATACTATGAAAGGAATTCTAGCTCGTCCATTCAAGTTCAACTCAAATACTGTTTCCTCCATGAAGTAATTCTTTATTTGCCCCTCATTTAGCAACTCGTTTTGTAACTCTAAAATGCACTTATCACATGATATTTGTTCATTATAATTATCTGCCTCTTATTACTGCATTAAATTGTAGGCTGTATGAGCGATAATATCTTATCTAAGTTTTGTAATAGTGCTCTGCACACAGTGGGTACTGAATAGATGTTTGTTGAAAACAATAAAAATAGAAAGTCAAGAGAAGGGTTCGCCAAAAAAAGAGAGAGAGAGAGAGAGGGAGAAAGATTGGAGAAGAGTGGAGACTAGAGCTTTTTAACAAGTACAAACAAACTTAGATAATGACAAGGAAAAATGGGACTGTCCCAACATCCCTTTTGGATGCTGCTATATGCAGAATGAGTTTGGCTTCCTTTTTGGTCTTCTTCATCTTCACTAATAATAGACTATGTCCATATTGAGAAGTGGCCCATTACTGCAAACCATCCTCAGAAACAACTACATGTGCTTAAAAAAGAGTCTGTTGACTGAGGATTTTCAAAGGATGCTACAAGAAGCAATCAGATGATTGTTGTAGCTGGATAAGCCAGAGAGGCTTGTTGCTGGTTCTCTGAAATGCTTTCCAAACAGTGAAAAGTATTGTGAAGAGGTTTCCATCCTGCACTCCTGTGAATTATAATTTTGTAGGAGCTGAGGGTCAAGTAAGGAGACATCTTTTCATTTTCTAAACATGAAAGCTGGACAAGCCTTGTGCTTTAACTCATGAAAGCATAATATGCCTTGCCTATCCTGACACTGTGATGAGTGATTAAATGTATCTTGGGCTTATTCATATTTTAACAGGGTGAGTTATCCTACTGAGTAGGATGGCTTGGTCAGTTATCCCAACAAGCCCAAATCAGGCTAAATAACCTCTTGAGCCCCATGTATTCAGACACTCTTTCAATCTGTATGTATTTTTTATTTACATATCTCTGTACAAGTTGGTTTTTTTCCAGTAGAAAGCAGAAAGTATTTTTCTTTTGTTGTTGTATCTGAATGACTAGCCATGTACCTGAAATGAAATATGTGTTTAATAAATGGTTTTGTTTGGTTTTGTTTTTGGTTGATACTGTGTCCATATCCTGGTGTGGCTTGTAATTGGAGATGGGGCAAGGGGAAGGTTGGGAAAGAGGATGAGAATGGTCCAGTAAAAGTTATTTGAATGCTAGTATAAAATTAGGACACTTGTCTACCAAGGGATTCGTCTGTTCTTGTGTATTCTCTACTAGGATAAGATAAAATGAAATAAAAACTAGGATAAAATGAGGTGGAGGTGCTATTTGTAAAAGTACTTTGCAAACCTTAAAGCATTATATAATTTGTATAAAGTAGTAGTAGTAGTTAAAATCTGTATTCTTACTAGCAGTAGTAACAGTAATTGTACTAGTATTTAAAATAGTAGGAGTGGTAAAAATCTGCATTATTATAGTAATAGTAGTAACAGTAGTAGTAGTACTTAAAATAGTAGAGTTAAAATCTGTATCCTTACTATAGAAGTTGTAACAGTAGTAGTAGTAGTAGTAGCAGCAGTAGCACTTATTTTATTATTTTTTTTGTGTGAGGCAATGGGGGTTAAGTGACTTGCCCAGGGTCACACAGCTAGTAAGTGTTAAGTGTCTGAGGCTGGATTTGAACTCAGGTACTCCTGAATCCAAGGCCAGCGCTTTAACCACTGTACCATCTAGCTGCCCCAGTAGCACTTATTTTACAGAAGAGGAGGAATAATATTATTTTCACTATTATTACTATAGTAAGGATACAAATTTTAACTCAGCATCCTTGTCCAAAATCCAACAGGTAATTTGGTAAAGGAATATATGGGAAGAAAGCATAATGTTTTCTTCTCCTCCATAAAATAAATGGATCATAGCAGATGGTGTCTAAAGTCCCCTCTGGTTCTAACACCCTAGGTAAAATAGAATCTTGGGTGATTTTCCCTTTGTTGGTTTTCCTTCCTTCCCCTTCCTCTCTTGCCCCCTTCCCCCAACTCGTCTAATTTAGCAGCAGGCAGAGTCAAAATGAGAAATGTTTGTGCTTTTGCACCAATCATTCCTGGGGCACATAACACACAGCCCAGGGTGTGGAGACAGAGCCCCCAGAACATAAGTGCAGAGTTGCTGCTGGGAAGGCCAACCCTTACAGGGTAGAAACTGCCACCTAATAACTTCCTACTTTTACCTAATTATTCTAGCTAACTTAATGATTTCTGTTGTTTTTATGCTACTAAAGGACTTCAAGTCCCTGCAGAATCTCTATATTTGGCAAAGTCTCACTCACCGCACCCTAGTTAAAGCTCTGGCAGTGGGTAAAATGATGACAGCTGTACAGTTATCACTGATCTAAAAATTAGAATCACTGCTGGGCTCAAGGGGGGCTGAGGACACTCACCTACCAAGGGGCCCATCTGTTCTTGTGTATTCTCTGATACATCCTAGCCTATAGAACATCTCTAATTTCTATCTGCTGTTTCACTTGAATAAATGCGCTTACTTGATATTAGCTGTTTGTGATAGTCTTTTTGTGTAATTAGCATTTGGTGGGAAGGGGCTAGGCTGACAAATGTGAGCTGAGGGCTACTCTTTTCCTTTAGAGCAATCAGGAAAGGGCCTTTTCTTCTGAACCTAGGCTTGTATTGCTAGAACAGAGTGGGTGGTGGAAAGATATATGAGATATATGCATATATATCCCTTTGTATATGTGTATATACATATCTATATATCTATATATAGGGGAAAGAGCAAAAGAGTGAAGAAAGAGAGAAAGAAGAAAGGAAGGAAAAGAAAGAAAGGAAGGAAGAAAGAAAAGAAAAAGAAAGAGCTCCCAAAAAGAGAGAGCTCCCAATACTCCTTAGTGACTGCTCAGACTCTGAGGTCCAAGAATTTATCTCCCTTTCCCCCCAGCTAGCTTGTAGACTGTGTAGGCCCTTTTCTTACTCTACAAAGGTGGGTAAGACCTCAGACCACATTTATCCACGAGACTTGTGAGCCACACCTATATTTTTGGACAACCCACATTCAAATATCTTACATTAAAAATAAATGTATTGAAGATGGAAGCAAGGCCAGGTAACATAAGATAAATGGAAGGTATTGCACAGTTCTGTAAAATAGCGTCAGGAGCACTAAAAACTCAGAATCAGCTAAGGCTGATGAGGAAAGCTAAGGACAGCAAAAACTTTTTAGCTGTATTGGTGAAAAAGGAAGATCAAAGAAGGAATAGAATCTTTGCTTAGAGTAAATAGGATAATGATAACTGAGCGAAAGCAGAGCTGCTCAACTGGGATTTTTCATCAGCTTTCTCTGCTATGGTCTCTACATTGGAAATGAAAGAACAGAAATGACTAACAGTGAGCCCATAGACAAGATAAGCAAGGAGAAGGTAAGAGGGAACCTAGTTGCCCATAAGGAAATCAAGTCACATAAGTCTAACTACATCCTTGTGTCCTAAATGAATTGGCAGATGTTACTGCTAAGTCAGAGAGCTCTTTCTTTCTTTCTTTTTTCTTTCTTTCTTTCTTCCTCCCTTCCTCCCTCCCTTCCTTCTTTCCTTCCCTTCCTTCCTCCCTCCCTCCCCTTCTTTCTTTCTCTCTCTCTCTCTTTCTTTCTTTCTTTCTTTCTTTCTTTCTTTCTTTCTTTCTTTCTTTCTTTCTTTCTTTTTCTTTCTCTCTCTCCCCAAATATAGATATACACATACACATAGGAATATATATGTATATGTGTACATATATATATGTGTGTGTGCATGTCCATACTTTCCAATACCTCTGTTCCAGAGGTCATTAAGAGAGAGAGAGACCAACAAGGATGGCAGACTAGCTCTCTCCCACAACTATTCCGACAAAGACTGAAGAAAAACACTAGACTAAGTAATAATCAGGAAACCTAAGGAGAAAACAAAATGGCTCCTTTTTCTAGCCCAAGTCAGCATGGGGTGATAGCCAGATATATAGGAGGGGGTATAGCCAGAAAGCTTTACAGTATGGGGACTGGGATAGGCCTGTGACTGTATATCAAGGCAAGGAGCAGTCTCAGATCCAGTGGGAAGAGAACTAGCTCTTATGTTTCTGTGAAATCAGAGTTTACCCTTTGGCCATATATATTCTCTAACTTAGCCCATTTTCCTCAAGGACCTTGTGAGTACAAGGAGGCATATTTCTATATCAATTATATTGAGATACCACTATACACACACACACACACACACACACATATGCATACATATATACACACACTATATATATATACACAGATATAGCACTATATATACATATACAGATGTACATGTATAATATATATGCACAATATATCATACAATATATATATTATCATAGATATAATATATTACAAACCCTTTATTTTACAAAGAAACCAAGTCCCAACAATGGTTAAGTGAGGTTTTTAAACCCGTGGAATTATAGAAACACTAATTCTAAGAGTTGGAAGTGACTGGCAAGGCCATTTGGTCCAATTCATGATCTGAATAGGATTTCCCTGAGCAAAATCAACATGATTCAGGATACAGGGCATTTGTCTCAGATGCTTATTAACTGTGTGACTCTAGGGTTTTGTTGCTGTTGTATTTCTGCGTGTGTTTGTGGTATTTTTTTTTAATACTGTATGATTCTTCAGTTTCCTTACCTGTGAAATGAGGAGATATGACTCAATGGCATCTAAAGTTCCTTGAAGTTCTAAATCTATGATCCTATGACAAGGGACAAGTGGTTATCTAACCTTCAATGGTAGTATGGGCAGCCCATTCAATTTTTGAACAACACTAATTATTAGGAAGTTTTTCCTTACACAAAGTCTAAATCTGCCTTTCTCTAAGCAGAAAAATACTTCCATGGGACGGTCCTTCAAATGCTTGCAAACATCCCACCTCCTAGTCTTTTCTCCAGGCTAAACTTCTCAGTTTCCTTCTATTGATCCTTGAAATGGTGTGGTTTCAATTGTCCTTCCCTCCTGATTGTGGTCTTCTGGACACGATCCTTTTTTGTTATTGTTTATAATTTTATTTGTTTGTTCTGAACTCAAACAGCAGAGATTGTCATAACCTTGACTTTGTTATCACCTACAAGTGTTCTATTTCCATGTTCATGAACTTCGAAATTCCTTTATCTGATTATAAACTGTTGCCATTGTGAGAACTGAGAAAACATGAGATGACCTTTCTGAGAGTCTGATGGTCAGATTGGCGTCCTGGAAGTTGCCTCTATTCATAGACCGCCTTTAAGTTATGTCAATCAGTGGACTTGAATTCGACCAGCCAATTAGCTTGGAGCTGGGTGTGGGGACTGTCCTTCTTCCTGTTCAACAGGGGGCTTCCAGGGGAACTGAGTGGGACTCTTTCCTTTTGGAAGCATGGGCAGCTGTGTGAAGGATATGTTTTTCTCTCTCTCCAGGCGTAGATCAGAGATAGGGTTTTTTTCCATTCTTTCAGAGACATGTGCTCTCTCTCTACTTACTTCTAATATATTTTAATAAATGCTTAAAAGCCTAAACTGTTGCTGAAGCTCCTAATTTATAAGTAACTGGGGGGCAGGGTAGGTAAGGACACACACATTAGATTTTGTTTGTTTTTTTGGTGAGGCAATTGGGGTTAAGTGACTTGCCCAGAGTCACACAGCTAGTAAGTGTTAAAGTGTCTGAGGCCAGATTTGAACTCAGGTCCCCCTGAATCCAGGGCCGGTGCTCTATCCACTGTACCACCTAGCTGCCCCTCACACATTAGATTTTAATCACCACACCATTTTACTTCTCCCTCTGTCTTGCAATCCCTCACCATCATTCTTATCTCTCCATTCCTCAATTGTTGTTTTTGGCAGGGCAATGAGGGTCAAGTGACTTGCTAGTAAGTGTCAAGTGTCTGAGGCTGGATTTGAACTCAGGTTCTCCTGAATCCAGGGCTGGTGCTTTATCCACTGAGCCACTTAGCTGCCCCCATTACTCAGTTCTTTCCCAGGCCATAACCCCTGCCCTGGCTTCATTCTCAGCCCTTCTTGATATGGTAGTAAACCAGTTCAATTCTACAATATCCTCTACCCTGGAACCCGACCATTGATCATTCCCTACCAAGCCTCGGATTACTCCCACCATCTGCTGCCTTTGCTCCTATTCTCAAATTGCTAAATGGAGCTGTATAAAATTTCAAAACCATGATGGTTGTATCCACTACAAATTTGTATTGCATAGTCTCAACTGAGCTTTCCCTGCAGGAAGGCATCCCTCGCTAATTGATTCACTATGCCATGTACCACAGAGGCAGTTCTAAACCATTTTATCCATCCTCGAACCTCTCATGTCTCCTCCTCCCTCCATCCTCTCAACTGAGAATTTTGCCTTTCTAGAAACTCATCATTCTGCAAGATGAAATCAACTTTGAAACTTTTACCTTCTCAGATTATTTCCCTGCTTTGGCTACAGGACTTCATCATGCCCCTGCAAAGATGACCTTTTTCCCTGCCTCTTTCTTTCTTTCTTTCTTTCTTTCTTTCTTTCTTTCTTTCTTTCTTTCTTTCTTTCTTTCTTTCTTTCTTTCTTTCTTTCTTTCTTTTTTTCTTTTTGTGGGGCAATGAGGGTTAAGTGAGTTGCCCAGGGTCGCACAGCTAGTAAGTGTCAAGTGTCTAGTGTCTGAGGCTAGATTTGAATTCAGGTCCTCCTGAATCCAGGGCTAGTGCTTTATCCACTGCACTACCTAGCTGACCCCAATAATGTAAGTGCTTTGGGAAAGCTTAGTAGCACACCTGGATGTTCTTTATTTGTTTGGGTTTTTTTTGTTTTTGCAGGGCAATGAGGGTTAAACGACTTGCCCAGGGTCACACAGCTAGTAAGTGTCAAGTGTCTGAGGCCAAATTTGAACTCAGGTCCGCCCCTTTTCTTTTTATTTGTTGTCTTTCCCCATTATATTGTGAGCTCCTTGAGCAGGGCTGTCCTGCCCATTTTTGTTTCCCTAGCAATCAGCGCACCTCTTGGCACACAGCAGGAGCATAATAAATGCTTATTGACTCTAACTCCTATTTGACTGAAAAAACTGAGACCATTTGCCAGGAGTTGCATTTTCTCTCCTCTCACTTCACTCAGATGCCTTCTCCCAATCTCTGTGTCCCATATGAAGAGATGGCCCTTCTTGCCAAGAAAAAACCCTCTACATAAACACAACCCATGCGACCATCTTTGCCAGCAGATTTCCCCCTTTATAATCCCTCCATTTTATTAATTTTCTGTCTCTTCCTATTGGTTACTTCACTCCCCTCCTCCCCATCCAATTAGTTGCTAAATCCTGTTGATTCCACTTTACTATACTATATCATCAATTCATGGATTATTGGAATATCCTGCTGGATGCTCTTCCAACTTCAGGTCTCTCTCCAGTTTAGTCTATCCTTCATTCAGATGTCAAATTAATCTTCCTAAAGTTTAGGATTGAATATGTCATCCATCCTCTTCAGTGAATTTCAGTGATTCCCTATTACCTCCAGGATCAAATATAAAATCCTGTTTGGCTTTTAAAGTCCTTCATAACCTGAAACCTTCCTACCTTTCCAGTTCCCTCATACCTTACTCCCATTACTCCACTCTGAAATATCCTGCCACCCAATGACACTGGCCTTTTTTGCAGTTACTTGCACAAGACACTCCATCTCCCTTCTTTGGGCATTCTGACTGGCTGTCCTCATGCCTGGAATTGTCTTCCTTCTCATATCTATCTCATGGTTTCCTTGGCTTCTTTCAAGCTCCAGCTAAAATCCTACCTTCTATAAGAAGGAATTCCCAGTCCCCCTTAAAGCTAGTGCCTTCCATCTGTGATTCCATCTAATTTAGTCTATATGTCTTGTTTGTATCTCCATTACATACTAGTTTTTTTAAAAAAGAATATAATAAGTTCTACATGTTTCTTTTTTTTTAATTTCTTAAACATTTTGAAAATTTTATACATGTTACTTTCTTTTTTTGTTTGTTTTGTTGTGGGGCAATGAGGGTTAAGTGATTTGTCCAAGTCACACAACTAGTAAGTGTCAAGTGTCTGAGGCCAAATTTGAACTCAGGTCCTCCTGAATCCAGGGCTGGTGCTTTATTCACTGTGCCACCTAGCTGCCTCCTATACATGTTACTTTCCAAAGCATCCTGTTACAATTTGGCTGTGCTTCCTTGTGTACTCTTCTGTGCATTAAAAAAAAAAGTTTCAATGGCCTCTTTTTTTTTTTTTAGGGAGGGGGCATCACTATTACTTATTACCCTACTCCTACCCAATGATTACCTAAGAGGGGAAAGCACTGTAATAAATAAGGATAGTCAGCAAAAACAAATCCACACAGTAGCTATTTAAAATAATATGCTCTTGTCTGCTCCTCTTCTCATACCCTCCAATTGTAAGAAATATCAAGCTCCACCCCCTTCATCCTCCTTTCTACCCTCATGCACTTCATTTGTACACCTTCCTTCACCTACCTGTCAAGAGTTGAGTAGCGGGCAGCTAGATGGTGCAGTGGTAAAGCACCAACCCTGGATTCAGGAGTATCTGAGTTCAAATCCGGCCTCAGACACTTGACACTTACTAGCTGTGTGACCCTGGGCAAGTCACTTAACCCTCATTGCCCTGCAAAAAACAAAACAAAAAAGAGTTGAGTAGCACACTTCATCCTATGTTCCCTGTTCTGCACTGATCAGAATTCTTAAGTCTTTCAAGTTTCTTAAGTCTTTACAATGTTGTTGTCCTTGTAGAAATTGTTCTCTCTGCTTATTTCACCCTGTGTCATTTCATACTTCCCAGGATTCTCTGAAATCATCTCCCAAAATAATATTCCATAACATTCATACAGTACAATTAGTACAGCTAGTTCCCAACTGTTCTGAATTCATGTAGTATTTTTTCTTTGCCTTGGGAGAGCTGGATTTTAAATACAATTTTCCTGGGGCTTTCCATTTTGGATTTTCTTTAAGAGAACAATTGGTAGACTCCTTTGATTTTTACTTTGCCCTTTGGTTCTAATGGGTCTGATTTCTTAAAATATCATGTCTAGGGTTTTAAAAAATTTTAAATAATGGGTTTCAGGGATTCCAATGATTTTTAAATTATCTCTCCTTGATTTTTTTTCTGTGTCAATTGTTTATTGCATCTTATATCTTACATTTTCTACTATTTGTTCAACCTTGTGATTTTGTTCTAATATTTCTTTCTCTACATCCTCTTGGTGGCATAGTGGATAGAGTGTTTGATTCAGAATCAGAAAGAGCTGAGTTCAAATCTAGCCTCAGATACTGTGTGTAGGGGCCAAATTTAATATGGGGAGAGTTAATTGGGTGGTTTGTTGTAATATTGGGGTTTAGAAAATAATGAGGGACCGGGGCAGCTAGGTGGCGCAGTGGATAGAGCACTGGCCCTGGAGTCAGGAGGACCTGAGTTCAAATCTGGCCTCAGACACTTAACACTTACTAGTTGTGTGACCCCGGGCAAGTCACTTAACCCCAACTGCCTCACTAAAAAAAAAAAAAAGAAAAAGAAAATAATGAGGGACCTCTAGGTCCAAAGTTTCCTCCCCTCCAAACTGCCTTTTTTAGTTATTTCTCCCAGGCCAATAAGAAAGGAGCCTAACAGCCTCTTTTCCACAAACAAATCAGGTTTTATTAATGGGAATAAAATACACAGCAAAGGTGACATTAATAAAGACAAAGACAAGGGAATGGAGAAAAAGAAAAATGGATAAGTTCCCTAACTCTAGCAAAGGCCTATACAATCCACAAACTTGCTTCCAGCTCAGATAATTCAAAGAGCAGGATTCATTTTATTAACTCACCACCTGGGGTCTGTAGTTTCAATAGGAAACAGCTGTGCAGCCAGCACCGACAGGAAAAGCCCACAGGAAACCTGACAGGAAAACCCCTCTTTAGTCCGTTCCCCAGAAGCTCACCAACAGGAAAGATGAGCTCCCCTCAGCGAGTGTTCCTTTTTCTACTTTTACTCTCCCTCCCCTAAAAAGGGAGGTCCTTCAAGCTGGATCAGAGAGAGAGAGAGAGTGGTTCCCCTGCTGACATCAGCAGCATACATCACTCAGGACAGGCAAGGTGTGGCCCATATCCAATCATTCCTAGCTGGTTTCCCAAACAATACTAGGTCATTCAGGTGGGACCCCTGGGCGTCTGCCAAATTCCATTATTTTACCACATGTGTGACTCTGGGAAAGTCACTTAACCTTCGTCTGCTTCAGGTTCCTCATCTGCAAAATGGCTATAATAATAGAACCTACCTCACAGGTTTGTTGTGAAAATAAATGAGACATTTGTAACATATTCTGTAAATCTTAAAATGCTATATAGGGACAGTTAGTTGGCTCAGTGGATAGAGCACTGGCCCTGGAGTCAGGAGGACCTGAGTTCAAATCCCGCCTCAGACACTTAATACTTACTAGCTGTGTGACCCTGGGCAAATCACTTAACCCCAATTGCCCCACAAAAAAAAAAAAGATTGGGGGGGTGGCTAGGTAGCACAGTGGATAGAGCATTGGCCCTGGATTCAGGAGTACCTGAGTTCAAATCCAGCCTCAGACACTTGACACTTACTAGCTGTGTGACCCTGGGCAAGTCACTTAACCCCCATTGCCCTGCCAAAAAAAAAATATGCTATATAAATGCTAGCAATTATTATTATCTCATCAGCAGCCATGTATTCAATTATCAACTCTATCTTATTTCCAGATCTATATATACTTCTTCGTATTTTCCTGAGTTTCAGTCCTGAATCACCTCCTTCCTAGTTATCTCCACTTGAATATTCCATTGGTATCTCAAACTCAGCACGTCCAAAATGAAACTCATTATCTTTCTCCAAAATCCTCCTCCTTTTTCTGACTTCTCTATTTTTCACATGTGTGCCACAGTTCTTCCAGTCACGCAGGTTCATAATCTCAGAGTCTTCCTTAACTCCTCATTTCCCAAATCTAATCAGTTGCTACATCTTGTTGATTCTACTTCTTTTTTTTTTTTTTTTTTGGTGAGGCATTGGGGTTAAGTGACTTGCCCAGGGTTACACAGCTAGTAAGTGTCAAGTGTCTGAGGCCGGATTTGAACTCAGGTACTCCTGAATCCAGGGCTGGTGCTTTATCCACTGCACCACCTAGCTGCCCGGATTCTACGTCTTCATCATTTCTTTCATCCATTCCCTTTCTCTCTGCTCACACAGCTACCATCCAAGGACCTTATCATCTTTCACCCGGACTTTTGCAACAGCCAGCCTCCTACCTGGTTTTTCTACCTCTTACCCATTTACCAAACAGCTGCCAGAGTGAGATTCAGAAAGTGCATATATGATTGAGTCAGTCCTTTGCTCAAAAAGCTTCAATTGTTCCCTATTACCTCTGAGATAAAAAACAATCTTTTTTTTTGCCGGGCAATAGGGGTTAAGTGACTTTCCCAGGGTCACACAGCTAGTAAGTGTCAAGTGTCTGAGTCCGGATTTGAACTCAGTACTCCTGAATCCAGGGCAGTGCTTTATCCACTGCACCACCTAGCCGCCCCCAAAAAACAATCTTTATTGGCCATTTGAAGCCCTTTACAATATGACTGACCTCTTTCCTGGCTGATTTCACATACTTTCCTTTCTTTCTTTCTTTCTTTTTCTTTTTTTTCCACTGTGCCACCTAGCTGCCCCTGATTTTACATTACTTTCCCTCATGAACTCTATGTTCCAGCCAAGCTCTAGGTGGTTGCTATTCCCCATGAACAATATTCCATCTCCTCTCCCTCTAACTTTCCACACACTGCCACATGCTCAGAATATACTCCCTCTTTCCTGCCACCTCTTAGAATTCCCAGATTATTCGAAGAAGATCAAGTGCCTCCTCTTAAATTAGGTCTTTCTTTATCCCCTTAGTAATTCGTGATTCCCCCTTCTGCAAACAATGAGATTATTATTTTGTATTTATTTATAGACAAGCTCAAAGCTCCCTCTAAGGCTAGCCCTGACTCTATCTACAAACAAAAGGCCAGCCATGGCAGGCAGGTGGGTGGGAAAGAGACTGGATTTAACTTTGTCTCCGGTGTTACCATCATCAGGTTGAGGTGTCTTCTTCCCGGGTCAAGATCAGAGGCTTCCTACTCCTGGTGATAAAGAAGGTCATAGCAGGTCAAGATGGCAAGAATTCCACCATGGATAGACCCTAGTTTCTCGGTGGACATTTGGAAAGATTCTGGGACTGGCTTGATATAATGGAGTCAGGTGACATTTGGCTCACTCCATGCATCTTCAGCCCACTGTAGAGTATGCCTTTGGAAGTAAGGTTGAAAGGCCTCTTACCCTGGCCATCAGACATTAACTTCAGCAGAAACTACCATGAAGCAACAGATGCCCAAAAAACAGTTATGCCATAACTCATCCAAGTGTCTAACAGTTACCATGCCCCCTCCAGTTATTTATGACTTTTATTAGCTGCTACCCGCTTAGATCTTTATAGAAGAAATATCTGACTAAGCACCTCTAATGCCCAGCCCTTTGTTGGTAGACTTTATAGGTTTTCCACTCTTATTCTGTCTGCTGTTGCTGTAAAATGTCTCCTCTGCAGAATGTAATTTTGTTGTCTGGCAAGATGAGAAATTTAGCCTCTCAAATAGCCTCTGTGAACAGCAACACTGAATTCAACTAAGGCTAAGAGTTTATTTTAGTTCACTTCATCTCTTGGGACATTAATTCCACAAGGAAATGGTTTCATTAATGAAGCTTGAGGAATGCTGACATTTTAGACTTCTAAATGCTTTTGTTTGGTTTTGTTTAACCATGTCAAGTCCTCTCCCTAGGTTACCAGTAAGATTACACTAGGGTTTAGGATACTCTAGTGTGGGGCCACAGGAATGGGGTGAGGGCACAGAACACATAACAGGTAGAGAGCAAGATAAACATTTCATTTTCGGTAGCACATCCACATTCCTACTCCAGACTCAGTTTTGTAACACAGTATAGTGAATTGAGTCAGTAATGACCTGAGTTCAAACCTGACCTCAGACAGATACCTATTACCTCTGTGACCCTGGGCAAGTAACTTAACTACTGTTTGCCTCAGTTTCCTTATCTGTAAAACAGAGATAATAATAACACCTAACTCCCAGGGTTGTTGTAAAGATCAAATGAGATAATAATTGCACAGTGTCTGGCATATAGTTAAGTGGTTATAAATATAAATGTTAGCTATGATGATGATGATGACCTGGCTTTAAGTTCTGCCTGTGACACATAAAAACTGATTATACATCTTAAGTAAAAAAAAAAATCATGCAAACCACAGAACTCCCAGTAACCCAGTTGTAGGATTTTTCCACATTGAAAATCCCCTGGGGCAGGGAGGTGTTGCAGTGGATAGAACACTGGCCCTGGAATCAGGAGGATCTGTGTTCAAATCCAGTCTCAGACACTTACTAGCTGTGTGAGTCTGGGCAAGTCACTTAACCCTGATTGCCAAGGAAGGAAGGAAAGAAAGAAAGAAGAAAGGAAATTCCCTTCACTGATGAAATCATAGGTCTGCTCCCACTCCATCCCCTTCTGCACAATATATGGTCAGAGAATCATCAATGTTTAGAGTTGGAGGGGACCTTAGAGATCATCTCCAATTAATCCCTTCATTTACAGATGAGAAAACCAAAGCCTTCTTTTCAGAACTTCTATAAAGAGAACATCTAGAGCTTGTGGAGAAGCATGAAGTAGTGGGTTAAAAGTCAAAATATCAGGTTCTAATTCCAGTTCTGCCACTGGACGTGCTTGAACTTGAAGAAAGAAATTAAGCTTTTCTGAGACTTGGTTTCCTTTTCTGCAGAATGGAGTAAATAATATTTCCTTTAAAGGGATGTTGAAAAGTGCAATGTTGTTGAAAACTACCAATGGAAGGCATTATTATTGTTGTTGTTGTTTTTAACTTTTGCCTTTTTACTTCATATTCATTTCCAAATATCTTCTACCATCCTTTCTTAGTTAACAAGACATGGATTTTCTTACTAGCCACGTGACCCTGGGCAAGTCACTTAACCCTCGCCCCACAAATGAACAAACAAACAAACATGACATGGATTTTAACAAAGAAAAAAAAGAAAGAGAAATAATAGAATTTAGGAAAAACTAATGAACACACTAGCAGTATTCCTTCTATTGGAAGTTAATTTAGCACTTGTCTTTTATTGTTCTCTAATAGTTTTTTGTGTATTAGTCTTGAGTTTGTGACTGAGGTTGGATCATTGGAGAGGCAAGGTGGTGCGGTCAATAGAATGTTGAGCTTCGAGTCAGAAAGGCCTAGGGTTCAAATATTACCTCCTACATTTACTAGTTGGGAATCACTTGACTTCTCAGCTTCAGTTTTCACATGTCAAAAGAGGGGGTTGGCATATGAGACTAAGCACTTCATTTGCTTTTCTACCTGGGCCAAGTTGCCACTCTTCTCTCCAAGTCTGATTAGAGCATGAACCTACTGATCCATACAAATAACAAGGACTACAGCTTAAATTCCAAACAACATAAAGTGGAATCTAGCTTTGCCATGGGAACACCTCGATCTTTAAGACTTTATTGTGGTATTGTTGTACAAGGTATCATATGTACTAGTCTGTTGTGATTATAAAACAATTAGCAAGAAAAAAAAGAGAGGGGGTGAACTAGAGGACTTCTAAGGTCCTTTCTGGCTCTAAATCCATGATTCTATGACCTGCTCCTATTGTATCCTCTCTCCTATTACCTTCCAGTACCTAGCACATTATTGGCACATGAGAGGTCTAGGTATTGTTCCTACTATCCTCTCAACATAAGAGTTCTGAATTGAATAGAACATCCATCTCCAAAGATGCCCCTGAATACAAGAAGTCAGGCACTGTAGAATAGCATCGAAAAGTTCTCCTTGGGAACATAAACGATTCTAATTATTGTCAGAATGCTACAGACTATTTTTGTTGTCTCTCTGCACCGTATGGGTGCTAAATTTTGGGCTAGAGAATCATCCAAGAGGCAAGGAGCTCAGTAAAGCAATGATACTAAAATACAGGAGAATTGTGCTCATAGCATGAGGAGGCAATATGGCACAGTGGAAATGGCATAGATTCTAAATTTAGATGACCCGGGTTCGAATGCTGCCCTGTCTGACTTTGGCCATGTCGATTAACCTCCTTGGGACTCAGTTTCTTCATCTGTAAAATGAGGGAATTGGATAAGGTCCCTTCTAGTTCTAGCTCCAGGATCTGATGACTTTACAGAAAGTTCTGATGATACTTTAGATTTTAAATACTTTTAGGGGCAGCTAGGTGGTGCAGTGGATAGAGTACCAGCCCTGGAGTCAGGAGTACCTGAGTTCAAATCTGGCCTCAGACACTTAACACTTACTAGCTGCGTGACCCTGGGCAAGTCACTTAACCCCAATTGCCTCATTAAAATATATATATATATATATATATATATTTTAAATACTTTATATTTGGCTTTAAGTACACTTAACCCTTCATTGGAAAGATTTAAACATTTTCCCCCTATATTCATCGGACATACCATGCATATACTGTTAATCCTCCAATATCACAAAAACATTTTTTAAAATCACAAAAGCCTAATAATATACATGCCCATCAGAAGTTCTCCCTTCAGAAGCATAAAGTGTTCAAACCAATTCTAAAACATTGCTCCTGGGCTCAAACTTCACATTATAGGTTATATTGAGCTGTGGAGAGAAATAGAAGAATCTGAACCATATCCTGAGAAATGTCAGGTTATAATAGATAATAGGCTAGTAGATAGTAATAAAAATTTGGAGCTACACAGAGATAGTCTTTTTTTTTTCACCCATAGATCCTTCTTTTTCTTTCTTTCTTTTTCTTTTTTTTTGGTGAGGAAATTGGGGTTAAGTGACTTGCCCAGGGTAACACAGCTAGTTAGTTAAGTGTCTGAGGCCAGATTTGAACTCAGGTCCTCCTGAATCCAGGGCCGGTGCGCTATCCACTATACCATATCTAGCTGCCCCTCACCTATACATCCTTGAAATAGAATCTCTCTTCACAGATAACCCAAGGATCTGCGATTGGAATGACACCACCTGCTAGACACTTACTGTAGAAAAGCTCAGCCATGAAAGGAAGGTCTTTGAGGGCAAGACCATGTGTCTTTTCTTTGGTGTCAGGAAGTGATGTTTGCTGGTAGGAGGAGGAAGGGGGAGCCTGGCGCTCTGTCTCTCTCTTTTTCCTGAGGACTCTGGTGGAGAAGGGAGCTAGAAATGTGCTCTCCCTTTAATAGATAGATGAATGTAGGCCTTTCTCTCTCTCTTTACCAAATTCTTATTCTCTTTAATAAATGCTTAAAAGTCTAACTCTCGCTAAAGCTTATAATTTATTGGCGACCACTCATTAGATATTTTAGACAGACTAGCTAGAATTTTAGCCCTTAACAGATCCAAAGAGCTTTTATTTATTTATTTATTTATTTGAATCTACTACAGCCAAATGCAAAAGTGTCTAATTCTTTTATATGATAATAGCATTTGGTTTAAACACATACACATAAACAGAATAATGCTGTGGTATACAGGTGATATGTTCTTGGGTATTCATTCTTAAAACTTTTTGCCTATCAAATGGTTTTCAACTCTTAATCAGCAAGTAGTTCACCTACAACACTCCACAGAATAGAAAGGAATTTGAAATGGTTAACTTCTGCACAAACTCATGAGATCTCTGAATTGGGCTTCAATCCATGTTTCTGTTCAAATGTTAACTCATCACGGAAACAAAAGAAAAATAGGATTTTGGAAGCTCATGATTGAACAAAGCGCCTTTAAAAAGATCTTCAGTCTAATGTCATATTTTTTCTCTTTTTTAACATTTTAATTTATTATTATTATTATTTTTTTTTTTTTTGCGGGGCAATGGGGGTTAAGTGACTTGCCCAGGGTCACACAGCTAGTAAGTGTCAAGTGTCTGAGGTCGGATTTGAACTCAGGTACTCCTGAATCCAGGGCCGGTGCTTTATCCACTGCGCCACCTAGCTGCCCCTATTATTTATTTTTAATGTTCTTTTCTTTTTACATTTTGAGTTCCAGATTCTTTTTCTTTCTCCCACACCCATTGAGAAGGCAAGCAATAGATATCAATTATACATGTGAAATCATACAAAACATTTTCATATTCGCCATATTTTTTTAAAGCAAGAAAAATAAAATGAGAAATTATACTTCAATTTGCACTCAGAGCTCATCAGTTCTCTCTCTGGAGGTGGATAGCATTTTTTCATTATGAATCCTTTGGAATTGTCTGGGATCATTGTATTTATTGATCAGCATAGCTAAGTTTTTCCACAGTTGATCGTTATTATAACATTGCTGTTACTATGCACAATGATCTTCCAGTTCTTCTTACATCAGATGCTTACTAGCTGTGTGACCCTGGGCAAGTTGCTTAATCCCAAATGCCTTAAACAACTAGGACCATCTCCAGTCATTCTGATGTATATCTTGCCATTGGACCCAGATTGCTCTGAAGGAAAGAGTGAAGTTCATGACCTTGCACAGTCTTTCCTCACTTAAATCCAATTCGGTGCAAGTCATGACATCACCCCACTGTCATGGTCCTCTTTGAGAATGAAAGACAAACAACAATAAGTACTTCACTTTGTATCAGTTCATGTAGTTGTCGACATGTTTTTCTGAAACTACCCCTTTTGTCATTTCTTTTAACATTCTTATTTAGAGTTTTGAGTTCCAATTTTTATCCCTCCATCACCCCCAACCCAGGCGGTAAGCAATCAGATATGGGTTATACATGTATGATTATGTAAAACACTGCCACATTAGTAATTTTGTACAAGAAAACTTGATTAAAAGAAAAAATGAAAGTGAAACACTCTGTGTTTCATTAATATCAGTTCCTTCTTTGGAGGTAGACGGTATGCCTGTTTCATCAATAGTCCTTTGGGATTGTCTTGGATTATTGTATTGTTGAGAATAGTTGACATTCACAATTTATCAAATAATATTGCTGTCTCTGTGCAAAATGTTCTCTTGGTTCTGCTCACTTCACTATGTATGAGTTCATACAAGTCTTTCCAGGCCTTTCTGAAATCATTCTGCTTGTCATTTCTTATAGAATAATAGTGTTCCATCACAATCATATACCACAACATGTTCTGCTATTCCCCAATTGATGACCAGCCCATCAATTTCTAGTTCTTTGCCACCACAAAAAGAGCTGCTATAAATATTTTTGTACATATAGGTCCTCTTCCTTTTCCTTTGATCTCTTTGGGATATATACCCAGTAAAGGTATTGCTAGGTCAAAGGGAATGCACAATTTTATAGCCCTTTGGGCAAAGCTCCAAATTGTTCTACAGAAAGGTTGGATCAGTTTACGACTCCACTAGTAGTTCCTGTATTTTTCATTTCTGATAAGTGTGAGGTGGTATCTCATAGTTGTTTTAATTTGCCTTTCTCTAATCAATAGTGATTTAGAACATTTTTTTCCATGACTATACATAGCTTTGATTTCTTCCTCATAAATCTGCCTGAACATAACCTTTGACCATTTATCAACTGGGGAATGGCTCTTGTTTTTATAAATTTGACTCATTTATATACTCAGTATATATTTTAGAAATGAGAGCTTCAGAGAAACGTATAAAATTTTATACTTTATCATCTATGGTACTCTAATGCTATCTTAAATGAACTCCTTTAAGTCAGAAACAGGCTTGAAGGGGAAAAGAAATTATGAAATAGGCACCATGAAATTTGAAAACTATGTGTATTATGTACATATATGTAAGAGGAGAGGGTCGGGGCAGCTAGGTGGCGCAGTGGATAGAGCACTGGCCCTGGAGTCAGGAGTACCTGAGTTCAAATCCGGCCTCAGACACTTAACACTTACTAGCTGTGTGACCCTGGGCAAGTCACTTAACCCCACTTGCCTCACTAAAAAAAAAAAAAAAAAGAGGAGAGGGTCAGTTTTTGCCTTGATTAGTTGGGGTTGATTATAAGAAGACCTGCATCACAAGGATATTGGCAGCCCATATGGTGAAGAGATTTATTTAGATAGATGTGATTTGGAATGCCCCCTTTCACATCTCCAAGGGAGACTGAGATTGTTACCTTTGTGGAGAGAAGAGAATGGCTGTGATGGGGTGATTGATCATTCCTTCACTATCCTATCTTCAAGAAGGTTATTTGGACTACAATTACATCTATTACATATCAGATATTTTCTGTCTGGGTGTAGGATACTCTTTTGAAGTTCAAGATAAAAGTCATTATAGGTGGGAAGTAGTTGTTCCCAAGGCTTAATCTTGGCTAAGACTTATTACCACCCCCCCCCCCCAAAAAAAGACAGTTATGGATAGAAAACAAACACATTGACCAAAACAAATAGTAAAACGGCATCAAGGGAAGTTGTACAGTTTAGGTTAAACAAATAGACACATAGTAGTCAGGGGCTCTTCTATTCAGAATAAAGAAGAAATCTCAGCTAAACCAAAGGGAAAATGATTTCATCCAAGAAGTCTGTTCTTAACTGATGCTGAGTGAAGTGAGCAGAACCAGGAGAACATTGTATACAGTAATAGCAACATTGTGCCATGATCAACTATAATAAACTTAGCTCTTCTCAACAATACAATGATCCAAGACAATTAAAAATAACTGATGATGGAAAATGTTATCCATATCAAAGAAAGAACTAATGGAGTCTAAATGCAGATCGAAGCAAACCATTTTCACTTTCTTTGTTTTTTTCATGCTTCTTTTTCCCTTTTGTTCTGTTTCTTTTTTCACAACATGACTAATGTGGAAATATGTCTTACATGATAGCACATGTATAACTTATATCAGATTGCTCGTCCTCTTGAACTGGGTGGAAGGGGAGAGAGGGAGGGAGAAAAATTTGGAACTCAAAATCTTTTAAAAAATGAATGCTGAAAATTGTCTATGTGTAATTGGAAAAAATAAAATACTATTAAATAAAGAAATCTGCTCTTAGCAACCTTAGGAATTGTAGCCACTGGAACTCGAGTAATAGGTTGAGGGGATGACTTTCCCTACATGCCTGTGGTTACAGAGGCTCCTAATAGTCATTTAAAGTATTTAAAGTCATTTAAAGTCCCTGCCTCTTCTCTTTGCTCCATCTTTCCATTTCTGTCTTCTTTTCTCTTTTGAATGGTCTCCCTCATGAATACAACTTGCAGCATGCCAGGGCTGTATTGCAGGAGACTGCCAAATCCTCCTGGAGCAAGAGTGGAGCTATATGTAAAATTAGAAGGTTGGGCTAAGATGACCTCTGGGATCTTTTCTAGTTCCATGATCTCACCTATGATTTTATGCATAAGAGTATGTTAGATGGTTTTAAGCATCTACTGGCAGCATTATTTCCTTTTGCCTCACCAACTGACCCCTCAGTTACTGCCTAGTCTCTTAGTTCCTAAAGCATGGATAGGTGTATCAAAGAATGGAGTCCAGGCCATAATCTAGGGTTGGCTTGGCTGATGACCTTTGGGAACATAGATTTAGAGTTTGAAGGGACCTTGGAGCCTGATCCCCAATTTGGTCTGATCTCCATCCTTCTATTACAGTTGTGACAGTTTTAGTGAGGGGCATGATTAGGTGGTTGGGGAATATCTCTGCAATATATTTGTTCCAAAATGTTGAAGGTAGTATACATGAAGAAGGACTCTCTCCTTGAGTTTTACATTTCCAGATATGTAGAATAAGCTTTGCCTGTACCAAATGGCCAGTTAGCGTAAACTCAAATAAACAGTTGACCTCCTCTTTCTGGGCCTCAGGTGGCACAGTGGATAGAGCACTAGCCCTGGATTCAGGAGGACCTGAGTTCAAATCCAGCCTCAGACACTTGACACTTACTAGCTGTGTGACCCTGGGCAAGTTACTTAACCCCAAATGCCTCACCAAAAAAAAAAAAAAATGGAGTGGACAAGATATTTTCTAATGCCTTTCTGGTTCTAACATTCTAGGATTCAGTGATTCAAATTAGTAGAGACAGGGTGGCATATGGGTAACATTTGGGGTTTACAGTCAGGAAGACCTGGTTTCAAATATTATCTCTGATACTTATTAGGTATATGTTACTGAGAAAGTCACTTAACCTCTAAGGTGCCTCAGGCAACTCCCTAGAATTTAATTACTAAGTAATAAACTGATTGTTCCCAGGGGAGTGCCTGGCTGGCAAGATCACAGATCCTTTGCATTCATGATTCAGATCACAAAGGGAACCTTGTCCCACCCATTCATTAAAGATCAAGGCAAGACAAGTACTGGGGCAGGAATAAGAACCTTACATTCCTTTCTAGCAATACCTAATGTTAATCCAAGGAAAGATGAGGAAAAAAAATACAAGAAATTTACCAACCAAAGGGAAAAAATATTTGTTCTTCTAATTACAGTACTTTTGCATCGACTGCCTTCTGTGAGAAATTACTGGTTCTTTGAAGAGACTGGAGGAATATGTACATGTATTTTCTTGAGACTCTCTTAAAAGTTTTAAGTTTTAATTTGGGGAAAACCAGGCATTTCTGAAATGATTCCCCAAACTGGCTTAATTCTGTCTGGAGCATGACATAATAGGGAGCTTCCAGCTGTTACAGTTATCCTACATTTTGAAAGGGCTGAAAATTTAGCTTTCTGTGATGTCATTAGGAAAAGATGATTGTAAAGATTGATTATCCCTCTGTTCTTATTGGCATCTTAATATTTTTTAGTTCAATTTTATTCATTCCCATGTAAGAAGAGTAATATAGTTCAATTCCAAAGAGTAATTCAATTCTATACAAGAAAGGGCCCCACACATACAATGAAGGGCTCCAGGTATGGCTAGGCCCATCTGTAAGTTGATCATGCAGCATAAGACCTGTCATTGTGTGCCTCACAGGGAGGCAGAATAGACATCTCTAGCTTCTTCACCCCTACCCTTCTCCAGGGGAGATTTTCACTCCTATCAGAAGTAGGAAGTTGGAGCCAGATGCCACTTGGCTCTCAGAATGGTGGGGTATTGGGCTAGAATTATATCATTTGCTTCCTTAAATATAGTTCATCTTGGGTAAATTATTGAGTTCCATTTAATTTCTTAATGTTTTGTCATTATTAAGGGAGGGAAGGGGGACCCCTAGCTCTATATACAATGTTTGACCCCTTTCCCAAATGAATACATGTAGAGGATAGCAAAACAAACAAATAAACAAACAAAAACCCCAAAACCCTATTTATCCAAATCATGACAAAACAGAAATCAGAGAGGGTATATACATAGGAAAATATATAACAGATAACACAGAGTGAAGGAGCTTCCCATTTGGAGTGAGATAAGTCAGCTTAGCCAAGAAAGAGTATCTTGGTTCTTAGGCAAGGGGAAACTCTCCAAAGTCTCTACCAAAGCTAGTTAGGAATAAGAACATGATGGAGACTGCCAGCTCCTCTCGTGTCTTCCAAGAGTCTCTTCCTTCCGCAACCCGAAGTAGAGTTGGCCTCTTCCAACTTGTCTCTTGAAGCTGGAAGCCAGAAATGTCAGAAGTGACTCAAATCTTGAAGAGTTGCAAAGAAGACCCAAAGCTTGATGATTTTTCAAAGGGGAGTGGTGCTTAAAGAACAATGAACGGGGGGCAGTTAGATGGCGCAGTGGTGAAGCACCGGCCCTGGATTCAGGAGGACCTGAGTTCAAATCTGGCCTCAGACACTTGACACTTACTAGCTGTGTGACCCTGGGCAAGTCACTTAACCCTCGTTGCCTGCAAAAAAAAAAAAAAAAAAAGAACAATGAACGGAGCACTGCTGAGAACTAAAGCTCTCTGTCTCTTGACAACTCTGCCCCAAACCTCACACATGGCAGGGAATTCACATCCATCAGTAAGGAGAGTCCCATACCAATGGGCTTTGGAATAGGCCATTACATCAATGAAGGTTTATTGAATACCAACTATGTTCAAGACACGGTGCCACACAGTCCTGGCCCACAGGGAGCCTACATTCTAAATGGAAGATGCTTACATTAATTAACATATGGGCTATGTCTGAAAAGGTATATCTCATTCTCTATCTCTAGTCCTTCACTTCTCTTCCAAGAGGTAGGAAGCAATGCTTCCTCATCATTCTCCTGGAGATACAGTGGATCAAAGTTCTTAATTCTTTCAAAGTTGTTTTTTCCTGGTTCTGCTTATTTCGCTCTACCTCATTTCATATACATCTTTCCAAGGTTCCTCTAAATCCATCCCTTGTACCATTTTTTATGGTGCAATAATATTCCATAATTCATTCAACCATTCTCCCATTGGTGGGCGCATACTTAGTTTTCAATTTTGCCTCAACGTAAAAGTGCTGCTATAGATATTTGTATAATATGGATCCCTTCTCCCTTTCTCTGGTCTCTTTGGGGAATATTCCTAGTAGTAGTATTACTAAGTATAGGCCAATAGGCCTGGAGTTAGGAAGACCTGAGTTGAAATCTAGCCTCAGACAGTTACTGACTGTGTGACCCTGGGAAAGTCATTTAACCTGTTTGTCTCAGTTTCCTCAAATGAAAAATGGAGATAATAATAGCACTTATCTGCAGGGTGGTTGTGAGGATCAAATGAATTATTTGTAAAGTGCTTAATACAGTGCCTGGTGCATAGTAGACTCTATATAAATGTTTATTTACATCTCTCCCCTCCCTCCCTATTAGGTCAAAGGATATGAACCATTGACTTTTGGAATATAATCCCAAATTACTTCCAGAATGACTGGATCCATCATCCATAGTTTCACCAACAGTAAAAATGTGTTAATGTGCCTAAAAATTGTCCTTTTTTTGGACATCTTTGCCAATTTGATGGGTGTGAAATGAAACTTCGGAGTAGTTATACTTTGCATTTCTCTTATCATTAGTAATTTGGTGCATTTATTTTTAATTTAATATTGTTATTTTTTCCCAATTGCATATAAAAACATTTTTAACGTTTGTTTTGTTTTTGTTTTTGTTTTGCGGTGCAATTGGGGTTAAGTGACTTGCCCAGGGTCACACAGCTAGTAAGTGTTAAGTGTCAAGTGTCTGGGGCCGGATTTGAATTTAGGAACTCCTGAATCCAGGGCCAGTGCTTGAGGGGCAGCTAGGTGGCGCAGTGGATAAAGCACCGGCCCTGGATTCAGGAGTTCCTGAGTTCAAATCCGGCCCCAGACACTTGACACTTAACACTTACTAGCTGTGTGACCCTGGGCAAGTCACTTAACCCCAATTGCCTCACTAAAAAAACAAAACAAAACAAAAAAACACATTTGTTTTTTGAAATTTTGAGTTTCAACTTCTCTCCTTCCTTGCCCTCCCTCTCCCTGAGATGATAAGCAATTTGATATAGATTATTCATGTGCAATCATACAAACATATTTCCATACTAGTCATGTGATGGAAAACACGGACCTCCCAAAAAAGATTCCCACAAAAAAAAAAGTGAAAAATAATATGCTTTGATCAGCATTCAGACTTCATCACTTCTTCCTCTCAAGGTGGATAGCATTTTTCATTGTGAGCTCTTTGGATTGTCTTGGATCATTGTATTGCTGAGAATAGCTAAGTTGTTCACAATTGATCATTGTACAATATTGCTGGTATTGTGTATAAGGTACTCATTGTTCTGCTCACTTCACTTTGATTCAGTTCATGCAAGTCTTCCCAGGTTTTTCTCAAAGCATCCTCCTCATGATTTCTTATAGCACAACAGTTGTTGTTTGTTGTTTGTCCTTAGTTCTCTAAGAGGACCTTGTTATCTGAAGATGATGTCATGACTTAGAGTGAACTGGATTCAAGTGAGGCAGAGCTGTGCAAATTCACCAGCCTCACTCTCTCCTCCAGGGTCATCTGGGTCCAGTGGCAAAATATACATCAGGATAATTGAAGATAGCCCCGGATGTTTGAGACAATTAGGTTAAGTGACTTACCCAGGGTCACAAAGCTAGTAGTGTCAAGTGTCTGAGGCCAAATTTGAACTCAGGTCCTCTTGATTCCAGGGCCAGTGATCTATCCAATGTGCCATCCAGCTGCCCTAGCACAACAATATTTCATTACAACCATATACATGCATGTATATGTAATACATGTAAGGACCACATATGTATATATATACATACATACGTACACACACACACATATACACACACCATAACTTGTTCAGCCATTCCCTTTTTGATGGGCAGCCCCTCAATTTCCAATTCTTTTCCATCACTGAAAGAACTGTTATAAATATTTTTTTTTAAGTGAGGCAATTGGGGTTAAGTGACTTGCCCAGGGTCACACAGCTAGTAAGTGTTAAGTGTCTGAGGCCGGATTTGAACTCAGGTACTCCTGACTCCAAGGCCAGTGCTCTATCCACTGTGCCATCTAGCTGCCCCTTATAAATATTTTTGTACATATAGGCCCCAAAGTTCAGTTTATTTTGTTTATTTTTTATACTTGGTTTTAATGGTTATCATAACTGGAAAATATATCACATAAAGATCCTTAATAAAAATTATCTTAAAGTAAATTTTATTTTTTCTCTATCTTTGGCCTTGTCATCTTTTATAAATGTTTTCAAATGTGTACAATATATTACTATAATGGTATATTTGTATAATTTATAAATGCAGGGGAATGTGTTAGAACCTTTTTTTTTTCTTAAACTGAGATATGCTTGCAATAAAAAAAAGGTGGGAGACCACTGTTCTCAGGTATTCTGGCTAAGCCTGAGTCAGGCTTTTCTCACTGTAATTTATGTTTGATATTGGAATGAAATGAAACACAGTAGGTCATTCAACGCTTAACATAAGGAAATTTACTTAGACATGGCAGAAGGAAATTCAACATGGTCATGAATAAGAACACCCTCTAGAAATACAGTTAGCAATAGTAACTGTGAAAAAAATTTGAAGCAAGTTTGTCTGACAGGCCTCATTTCTCAAACACATAGATAACTGAGTCAAATTTGTTAAAATAAGAGCCATTCCCCAATTGATAGATTATCAAAATATATGAAGTTTTCAGATGAAATAATTAAAGCTACCTATAGTCATATGAAAAAAAAATGCTCTAACTCACGATTGATTGGAGAGATGCAGGTCAAAACAATTCTGGGTACTACCTCATACCTATTGGATTGGATAATAGGACAGCAGAGGAAAATGATAATTGTGGTAGGGAATATGGGGAAAATGAGACATTAATACACTCTTAGTAAAGTTGTAAACTGATTTTCTGTTTCCAGGCTGCAGTATCCCAAGCTTAAGAAGTCCCAGGTGGTATGATTTAAGGAGGATCAGGTTCTTCACTTGCCTGGCCTGTTCCCTGGTCCGTAGATGACCCCAGACCAACTTGCTAATCAACCAGCCCTGTGCGCTGGTTGTCAGCTCCAATGAGCCTGTGCCCCTTCCCCACTGGGGGAGAACCCTCCTGGTTCTCAGCAGGGGTGAAAAATCCAAGTTCTGCCTCAGCACCAGAATAGACCCCTGTAGTCTCCCCCCTGCCCAGGGCTCAGCCCACTCCCCAGACTGTGAGCTCAGTTCCAGACGACACTGGTGCTTCAGCTGATTCAGAGGCTCTGGGGGTCTCCCTCTCTGGTGAGGCCTTCCTGGGACTGGATCTGTGTCAGGGTGACTGTGGGGTTGGGCTCGACTCCTGTATCAGCACAACAGCTCCCTCCTTCTGACCTTCCAAGCCGTTCAGCACATTCTTCTGGGAGTTTTGCTGCTCCAGGCATTTTCCTATGGCATTATTTGGATGTTTTTTGGAGCAATCGTGTCATGAGTTTGGGAGTGTAATGATTGGAATGATGTCACCTACTGGAGACTTGCTGTGGGAAAGCTCTGCCATGAGGAAAATGCCTCAGAGGCATTGTGGCTTTTCCTTGGCGTCAAGAAATGACGTTTGCTCATGGGGGCTGTCTATCAAAGCTACCAGCCAATCAACTTGAGGAGCCTCCTATGGTCTGGGAGGAGACAGGAAGGAGGAGAGGGAGCCTGCATGGAGAGCTCTTGGGTTTTTGGGGTTCCTGACTTGATGGTGGTGGCAGCAGAGGACTTCACAGGAAATTTGAGGAAAGATAGGAATGCTAGGCTGTTGGAATTCTGTTCTCAATCTTTTTCTTTCTATTTTCCAATAAACCCTTAAAAACCTAAACTCGTTTTATCAGTGATTTTAGTCAGTTTCCCCCCAAACTGGGGGAACAGATTAGAATCCACATTTAGAATCTTAAATTACACAGGAGCTCACTCTGTAAACTGATTTTCAAACATTCTCTGGAGCAATTTGGAACTATGGCGAAAGGGTTATAAAACCATTCATACTCTTTGACCTAGTAATACCACTACTAGGTTGGTATCCAAAGAGATAAAAAAACAAAATGTTGAATTCAAAATTGAGGAGATGCCCATCAATTGGGGAATGGTTGAACAAATTGTGGTATGTGATTATGATGGAACACTATTCTGCTATAAGAAATGATGAGAAGAAATGCTCTCAGAAAAACCTGGAAAGACTTGTATGAGCTGATGCAAAGTGAAATGTACTGTATACAAAATAACAGCAATATTGTAAAATGATCAGCTGTGAATGACTTAGCTATTTTCAGCAATACAATGATCCAAGACAACTCTGAAGGACTTATGAAAAATGCAATTCATCTCCAGAGAAAGAACTGATGGTGTCTGAATACAGATTGAGGCATAATTTTTTTTAGTTCATTTTTCTCAAGTTTTTTTTTTGTCTGTTTTCTTTCACAACCTGACTAATGTGGAAATGTTTTGCATGACTACACATGTATAACTTATATTGAATTGTTTGAGTTATTAAGGAGGGACAGGGAAGGAGGGAGGGAATTTGGAACACAGTTTTAAAAATCAACATTAAAAATTGTTTTCACATGTAATTTGGGGGAAAAAGAAAATTCTAAATAAATGGAAAAAACCATTCTCCAGTTGATGCACTTGAATGAAGCTCCCCTACCTTTGGTCTTCCAGTCAAGTGTCGGAGTTGTGCTTGGAGCTTTCGGATATCTGATACTCCAGTAACTAGGAAATTTTATCAATAACTCAAGCCTTTAGTCAATCCCCTTAGCCAATGAATTCTTGAGAATATTTTCAATTCCTTTTTTTGTTTGTTTTTGGGTGAGGCAATTGGGGTTAAGTGACTTGCCCAGGGTCACACATCTAGCAAGTGTCAAGTGTCTGAGGCTGATTTGAACTCAGATCCTCCTGATTCCAGGGCCGGTGCTCTACCCACTATGCCACCTAGCTGCCCCATTCAATTCCTTTTAAAGAAAAAATTAGTCTTACTTCTGTGCTTTTAGGAGAGTTAGAACATTACTCCCATCACATAAGGGTTTATTGGAACTATCCAATCAGATCTTGGCTCCAACCACATATGACATTTTTTTTTTAGTGAGGCAATTGAGGTTAAGTGACTTGCCCAGGGTCACACAGCTAGTAACTGTTAAGTATCTGAGGCCGGATTTGAACTCAGGTACTCCTGAATCCAGGGCCAGTGCTTTATCCACTGCACCATCTAGCTGCCCCTTACATATGACATTTCTACCTGGATTTCTCATCAGTATCTCAAACTCAAAACATTTCCTTTAAACCCTTTCCTCTTCCCACCTTTACTATTTCTTTATTGTATTACATTCATCCTGTTTAATGTTCAAAACCTGAGCATATTTTTATTTTTTTCTCCCTTATGTCTATATCTATTCAGTTGTAGGTTCTGTAGATTCCACCTCCATATCTCATATCCATCTTCTTTTCTTTAATCCACCCTTTCCATATCCTAGTCCTCATTACTATTATGACAGCAGTCATTCCCATTCTTTCTCTTTTCTCCCTTAAACCTATCCTTCATACTACTGTTAGAAGAACCATTTTGGGGGGGGGCGGGGCAATGGGGTTAAGTGACTTGTCTAGGGTCACACAGCTAGTAAGTGTCAAGTGTCTGAGGCAGGATTTGAACTCAGGTCCTCCTGAATCCAAGGCCAGTGCTTTATCCACTGCACCATTTTTTAATGTATAACTTTACACTATCTTTCTTTCTTTTTGGGGAAACAAATCTCAGACTTTATTGATACTAGCAAAAGTGACCAAGAAAACTCCATCACCTAACATCTGCTATCTTTCTGATAGAAAATTTTCAATGGCTCTCTTTTGCCTGTTGAGTAAAGTTCAGAATCCTTTGCCTGGAATTCAAGATTCTCTACAACCCAGTGCCATCTTGTCTTTTTAGCCTCATCTCATGTATTCTTTCCTTCTTTAGACTCTGCTTTAGTTAACTTGTACTACTTGATGCCCCAAATGGATATTGTATTTTCCCACTTCCATTCATTTGTTCATTATTCCCTATATTAGAACGCCCTCCCTCTTCTCTTCACCTATTGAAGCCCATTCTTTAAAGAATATTTAAAATGCCACTTCATGCAAGAAGCTTTTCATGATCCTCCATTTTGGTAATGGTTTTCTTCTGACCTCACATAGCCCTTGGTTTTATAATTCTCTAATGTGGTAATTAAATAACATAATATAGATATATCTGAGTGTTGTATCTATGATACAGTAAGCATGGTGAAAACTGGGACCATGACAATATTTTTTATTCCCTCCCACCTAGAACAGTGTTGTTTATATATTAGATGCTTAATAAATATATCTATTTATTAATAATCTGTAGTTTCACATATCTACTCCATTATCACAGATAATCAGTAGCCTGATATGATCAAGTTCTTCATTAGAGGAAAAATGAGGTATAGATGAGAAGTGTAATTCAGGACCAAATTATGCAGTGTCTTGAATGTTAGACTGAATTTAGATTTTATTCTCTAAATAATAGGGAGCTATTGGATGTTCTTGAGCAAAGGAGTAAATAACATGAGGAAAACTTTTTATAGGAAGACTATATTGGCAGTATTCCATAAGGTAGATTGAGATTAAAAGCAGGAAGACCAGTTAGGAAGCTTTAATCAGTTTGCATTTATTATTAGACACTAGGATGTATGCATGAGCTCTGTTTCTCAAGCCCTAATAATAGTATGTATTATTTCCGCTCCCCTTACTCTGTGGAGGAGAAATATATTTTTAAAAGGTCCTTTGGGACCCTGTGAAGTTTTTTACCATGTAACCGATTTCTGTAGAGATTCATTGAGCACAGACCTATTACCTAGAACCTTTGCCTCTCCTTTTCAATTCAACAACATTCAGCATTTATGAAGCATCTAATATATTTAAGGCACTGTGCCAGGTACTGGGGTTACAAAGACAAGAACAAAACAGTCCCTGCTCTCAAGAGCTTAACATCCTGCTATTGGGATACAGCAAAAGGAAAGATAGGCAAAAGCTATGTAATTTTCCAGAGAGAGAGACAGAGAGAGAGAGAGAGAGAGAGAGAGAGTGTGTGTGTGTGTGTGTGTGTGTGTGTGTGTGTGTGTGTGTGTTTGGGGTGGATCAGTAAAAGCTGGGACCACCTGAGATAAGCCTTGAAAGGAAGCTAAAGATTTTGAGAAGCAGAGTTGAGGAGGAAGTGTTTTCTGAGCATGGAGATTGTAAGAAAGCTCAGAGGGAGGAAAGAGATTGGATCTTGAGTTCAGGGAACAACTAGGAAGCTGGTTTGATTCGACTGTAAAGTTCATGAAGAGGAATCTAATGGAATGTCTGGAAATGTAGGAGTTAATCTGGGGGAAAGCTTTAAAAACAGGGCTCTCGAGTTTGTATTTTGTCCTAAAAGCGAGAGGGAATCACTGAAGATTTTTGAGCAGGGGAGTATAATGGTCAGATCTTCTTTTGGAAATGATAATTTGACAACTGTGTAAAGAATGTAATAAAGAGGTGTGAGATTGGAAGCAAGGAGACCAATTAGGAGGCTTTGGGCTATAGTCCTTGGCTGTTCCATTGTTAATTAGTTGGTCCACCACCTTGTGGACAAGGCATAAAAGGGGTTGGGATTCAAATCTTTTTAGCATCGTATTATTTTAGTGTATTTTTTGGCCTAATATGTTTTCCCCCCAGAGACTATAACTTCCTACCTCCATACCACACAACTTCTCAGTTGTTTTTACAGGTTATTTCCTCCTGCCCTGCTGTTTCAGAGGACGAGGTGACCCTTTTGCTTGCTAAGGCAAGCTTCCTTCACTTGTGCCTTTGATCCTATCCCCTTTTGCCTCCTTTGTGATCTTGCTCCAAGAAACACCTCTACTCTTGTGCATCTTCAATCTCTCCTTCACCACTACTTCTTTTTCATATGCTTACACATATGTTTTAGTTTTTCCAACCTTAATAAAACACTTTTCCATGATCCTTATACCATCTTGAGTTATTGTCTATTTTATTTTCTTTGAGGTCAAACTTTTTTTCTTCATAGTATTTTATCCCTCCCCATCCCAATTACATGTGTAAAGATAGTTTTCAACATTCATTTTTGTAAGATTTTGAATTCCAAATCTGTCTCCCTCTCTCTCTTCTCTCTCCCCGCCAAGATAGCAAGCAATCTGATGTTATGCATGTACAATGACATTAAACATATTTTCATATTAGTTATGTTGTAAAAGAAGAATTAGAAAAGAGAAAATACACAAGAAAGAAAAAATAACAAAAAAGTGAAAATAGTATGCTTTAATCTGCATTCAGATTCCATAATTCTTTTTGTGGATATGAAGAAGATTTTCCATCATGAGTCTTTTGGAATTGCTGAGAAAAGATGTCTATCACAATTGATCATCACACAAAATTGCTGTTACTGTATACACTGTTCTCCTGATTCTGCTCACTTTACTCAGCATCAGTTCATGTAAATCTTTCCAGGTTTTTCTGAAATCTGCCTGCTCATTTAAAAAACTCCCTCTTTTTATTTTTTAATTATAAAAGTATTTTATTATTTTTCAGTTACATGTAAAGATAGTTTTCAACATTTGTTTTCATAAGAATTTTAGTTCCAAAATTTTCTCCTTCCCTACCTTCCCTCCCCCTTCTCCAAGACAGAAAGTAATCTGATATAGGTTATATATGTACAATCACATTAAACATATTTCTGCATTAGTCATGTTGTGAAAGAAGAATCAGAACAAAAGGGAAAAACCTCAAAAAACAAAAAACAAGTAGAAACATGGTTCAATCTCCATTCAGAATCCACAGTTCTCTGCTCATCATTTCTTACAGCACAATAGTATTACATCACATTAATATACCACAACTTGTCCAGCCATTCCTTGATGGGCTTCCCCTCTATTTCTAATTCTTTGCTACCACAAAAAAAGCTGCTATAAATATTTTTGTATGTGTGGATCCTTTTCCCTTTTTTATGATCTCTTTGGGATACAAACCTAGTAGTGGTATTGCTGGGTCAAAGTGTGTGCACAGTTTTATAGTCCTTTGGGCATAGTTCCAAATTGTTCTCCAGAATGGCTGGATCAGTTCACAATTCCACTAACAATGCATTAGTGTTCCAATTTCCCCACATCGTCTCTGACAATTATCATTTTCCTTTTTTTGTCGTATCAACCAATCTGTAGATATGAGGTGGTACCTCAGAGTAGTTTTGTGTTTCTCTAATCAATAGTGATTCAGAGCATTTTTTTATATGACTATAGATAGCTTTAATTTCTTCCTCTGAAAACTGCCTGTTCATATCCTTTTGGAGGTCAAGCTTTTTGAAAAATTACTCTACATCTAATGATTACACTCTGTCATTATCTACTCATCTACTGGAACTTTTCTCAAATGTTACCCTTTATTTCCTTATTGCTAAATACCATGGACTCTTCTAGGTTCTTATCCTTTTGTTTTTGTATAATATTTTATTTCCCCCATTACATGTAAAGACGATTTTTAACACTTGCTGTTAAAATTTTTGAGTTCCAAATTCTCTCCTTCTCACCCCACCCCCACCTTTGAGAGAGTAAACAATTTGATATAGGTTATATATCTATAGTCATGTAAAACATATTTCCATCTTAGTCATGTTGTGATAGAAAACAGATTAAAAAACATTAAAAAAGTGAAAAATAGTATGCTTTGATCTGCATTCAGACTCTATCAGTTTTTTCTCTGGAGGTGAGCAGCACTGTTCACCAAGAGTCCTTTGGAATTGTCTTGGATCATTGTATTGCTGAGAATAGCTAAGCCAATCATAGTTCATCATTGTACCATATTGATGTTAATATGTATCGTGTTTTCCTAGTTCTGCTTACTTCTCTTTGCATCAGTTCATTTGTTTTTCCAGGCTTTTCTGAAGGCATCTTGCTCATAATTTCTTATAGTACAATAGTATTACATTACAATCATGAATATATATATATATATATATATATATATACACACACACATACATGATTGTAATGTAATAAACACACACATACACAATAACTTATTTAGCCATTCCCTAGTTGATATGTATCCCCTCAATTTACAATTCTTTGCCACCACAAAAAGAGCTGCTAAAAATATTTTAGTACAAATAGGTCCTTTCCCCTTAGTTCTCATCTTTCTCAATTACAGCATTGAATACATTTTCTGCTCTGTTGTATTTTTTCTTACAGCATTGAATACATTTTCTGCTCCGTTGTATTTTTTCTTCTGGCTTCCCTTCTCTCTCTTGGTAATCCTCCTACCTTTTAGAGTATCCTTTATATCTTTTGCTCATTTCTTATCTTCTTCCTAGCACTTCAAAGTGGCTGACCCTCAGGGTTCCTTCCCTGACTCTCTTTTCTCTATAGACTCTTTCTTTGGCTATCTTATCCTCTCTCATGGTTTCAACTATCCAACTCTATGCTGATGACCCACACAGCTCTATCTCTAGTCTTTACCTTTCTTCCAAGTTTCAGATTCACATTTCCAAGTGACTGCTGGATACCTTCATCTTCATATGCACTCAACATGAACCAAACTGAATGTCTCTTTCTCTCAAAGCATACCCCTTTTTTTTCCCGGGGATATGGGGGTTGTGACTTGCCCAGGGTCACACAGCTAGTAAGTGTCAAGTGTCTGAGGCCGGATTTGAACTCAGGTACTCCCGAATCCAGAGAGGGTGCTTTATCCACTGCGCCACCTAGCTGCCCCCGCATACCCCTCTTTCTGACTTGTTTCTGTTAATATTACCAGCATTTACCTAGTTACATGCTTAAAACCTTGGTATTAACTTTATTATTCCCTCTTCCTCAGTTCCCACATTCAATGTTACCCATTCTGATCTAGTCTGTTGTTTCAGTTTGTGACTCCATTTGGGGTTTTCTTGGCAAAGAGACTAGAAAGATGTCCTTCTCCAGCTCATTTGACAGATGAGGAACTGAGACAAACAGGGGTAAGTAACTTGCCCAGGGTTACACAGCTAGTAAGTATCTGAGGCCAGATTTGAATTCTCTTCTTCCTGACTCTAGGCCCAACATTCTATCTACTGTACCACCCAGCTGCCTTTCTAGCCTACTTCTACACAATTGATTGAAGGATGCTTGTATTTATTTATTTAGTATAAAAATATATTGATTCAATAAAGCAGGATCCAAGGAATCCCATAAACATTTATTAAATGCCTACTGTGTACAAGGCAGTGTTCTAGGCACTGGGGTTATAAAGACAAAATATAGCTCCCACCTATAAGGAACGTACTCTCTACCAGGACAATGCAACATTTAAAGAGAAACTATATATATATATATATACATGATTTTTTTTTGGCGGGTCAATGAGGGTTAAATGACTTGCTCAAGGTCACACAGTTAGTACGTGTCGAGTGTCTGAGGCCGCATTTGAACTCAGGTCCTCCTGAATCCAGGGCCGGTGCTTTATTCACTGTGCCACCTAGCTGCCTCCATATACATGATATTTTGAGAAGGAAGAATTGAGTATGAACAACTGAGCTCAGGAATGCCTTCTCCTAGGATATGGCACATAAGCTAAGGCTAAAAGGCATAAAGGTAGATATATCCTTGCTAAATGTGGTTGCCTACCATAGAGAATGTCCAAGGCAAAGTCCAAATGGAAGAGAAATTCCCTATACATTGTAAAATCCTCCAGACTTTCCTGGGTGTGGATGACATTATGCTGATTGTACCCATTTCTCAGAGGCCTAAAGAACTTTCAATAATCCTAAGTGGTTCCTTGAAATAAAGCCATCGATTCTACCAGTAGGGCTATATGGGATGTAAATCATGTACCACAATCTCCAAAAAAATTAAAATTGCAGGTGACCTAAAGGGCAATAGAGAAATGTATGGTGGGCAGGAAGAAGCTTCAGTATATTATTAATAATGACTTGTACACAACTAGAGGCTGAAGAGGTATTCTCCAGGACAAAGATTTTCAAACTTTTTGGTCTCAGGACCTCTCTATAGTCTTAAAAATGATTGAGGGCTCCAAAGAGCTTTTATTTATATAGGCTATGTCTCTCTATATTTAGCATATTAGAAGCTAAAGCAACTTATTATGATGAAAAATTTTGACCCCACAGACCTGCAGGGTTCCCCAGTCCACACTTTGAGAAATGCTCCTCCAAAAATGTCTGATTGGAAAAGGTGAACCAGCTTTGTGGGTATAAGAATAGGGAGGGGATCTGTGATTTACACTGTTACAGGGGATTCCCAGGTGAGGACATTCTATCAAGGCAGGTCAGAACCTTCCCTGAAACTCAGGAGTCTTAGTGACTTGCTTGGGGTACTGAGAGGTTAAGTGATGTCCAGGATCACATAGCCAAGATGTGTCCAAGACAACTTGAAGTTAGGTTTTCCTGGCTCTAAGGCCAGGCTGCTTCTAATTATGTGACAAGATGAAGGAACAGGAAAGACAGGCTGAATGCTGCACAGGTACCAGTGTAATCTTAAAAGACCTACATTTAGGTTCTTCACCTATGGTCTGCAGATCCCAGCAGGTTTATGGCTAGATTTCAGAGGATCTTGAACATGAATGGGGTGGCAGGGGAAATAAATCTTTATTTTGACATGATTGGTTTACTTTATGCATTTTAAAACATTATTCTGAGAAGCGGTCTACATAGGCTTCACCTGACTGCCAAAGGACATGACCCAAAAAGCTGAAGAACTCTTGGCCCAGATGAAGGTCTCCAGCACCTCAGCCAGATCCCCCTCTGGAGGATGAATGAAAGGATATGGATAATGAGTCTAGCCCAGGATGAAAAGGTATGTTATAATCTGGATTGCTGGGTCAGTACCCACTTTGGTGAGATCATGGATCAACTGAAGTCATTACAACAAACCTTTTTAAAGTGATAATTGTGTATGGGATATTCTGTTTGCCCTCATCTCTCTCATCCATCTACTTTTTTCTAGTCTCATTACCATTACCCTCAGCATTTATTAATAGCTTATATTTCTGTAACAGGCTTCTGACTAGTTTTCTTGCCTTTAGTCTCTCTTCTAAACTGTCCTTAATCAGGAGATCTCATCATTGTTATTCCTTTGCCTGAAACTCTTCAATACAGCTCATTGCTGCAGATCAAGTAAAGTTAAAATTCCATTGCTTATTTATCCAAGCCCTCCACAATCTGGCACCTCCTTACTTTTCCAGACAACTCACATTATTCACCAATTCTTTCTTGATACTATTCTCTATGACTGGTACCCTTCATCTCTTTGTGGAAATCCTACTGGAAAAGGCACTGGATGTTTTCTCAAGGTAAACTGGAGATAAAAATGCATACTTCACAGTGTTGTTATGCAGATCTGATGAAAGAATGTGTTCTGTAAAGTTTAAGGCACTTAGTAAATGTCACCTACAGTATTATGTTTAGGTTAGCATTGTGGGGCAGTGGAAAGCCCTGAAGAAATTGAAAACAGAGTGTAGGGGTTTAAACCCTGCCGTTTGCCTTGGGGAAATCACTTGCCCCTCAGTTTCCCTAGATTACCTCCAAGACTTAAATGTTATCCTAAGATCTTTTTTTTTTTCCCCTTTTCCCTTCTGGTGAGGCAATTGGGGTTAAGTGACTTGCCCAGGGTCACATAGCTGGTGTCAAGTGTCTGAGGCTGGATTTGAACTCAGGTCCTCCTGACTCCAGGGCCAGTGCTCTATCCATTGTGCCACCTAGCTGCCCCCTATCCTGAGATCTTTCAAGGCACATTGCAGTTTCTACTTTCTTCATAAATCCTTCTCAAATTCACTTGACCTTGTATAACACTGCATTTTACATCCTGTATAGTTATTATTGCAGAAATGTTATTACAAAGCTGTTAGGGAGAGAGAAGCAGTGGCCTGGTGTAGTGGTTAAAGCCGACCTGGGAGCCTGAAAGACCTGGCTTCACATCCTGTCTCAGACAAAATGCCAGCTATAAGACCCTGGGTAAATCACTTGATGTCATAGGGTCCTAGATAACGCTCTACTAATATAAACTGCAGAAAAGGTGCCAATCTGCTTTGGTAGGGCGAGTGTTGTCATTTACTAGTTCCCTATACTTAAACAACATAACAGGTCCAGTCCCTACCCAGGGAGCTAGAATATATTTAGTTACATGTATATTTCTTCTGCAAGATTGAAGCTCCCTGAGAGTAAGGACAGTCTCTTAATTATCTTTGTATCCTTTTCTTTGCCCCTCTCTCCCACTTATTACAGTTCTTTTCACATAGTAGGGACTTAGTGTTAATTGAATATTAAATCTGTTAAATGTCAGTGGTATAAAGTGTCATGCTAGGCAACCAGGAAGATGCTAAATCCAGATAGGGTGTAGTTCCTGTCCTTACAAAGTTTATGAACTGCTGGTGAAAATGGGACTTTAGATTGTATCTGTGCATACTAATTACCAAAATACTTGAATAATTTTCCAGAGTAATCAATAATTGGGTCCATTCATTTTAATCAACTGATTAGTAGTTTCCAAGAATCTTAGATCTACCTGCTCAGTTGACTGATGACTATAAAATTTTTAGTTCTGGAATCTTGCAGAGATAGGATGTGATAGTGGGAAGAACATGAACTAATAATCAGGAGATGGGGAAGCATTTTACAACATAGCGTCTTAATATATGTATCCTCAATCTTTTATGTATAAACATGTCATCACCTGTTTACATGTTATATATGTAAGAGAGAATGTAAGATTCTTGAGGGCAGATCTATTTTTTAATTTTATTTTTGTATTCCAGAACTTTGCTCAGTGCCTTGTCCCTATTTTGTTTTTGCTTGGGCTTATGGTTTTATCACTACAGGAACCTTCTAGTATGGGTGTTCTGTCCACTAATACTGATCATAATTGGTCTTTAGTTTATAGTCTCTATATGAGCCACCTGATGATTTGTGGTCAAGAAGCTAGTATGTGTCAAAGGTTGGACTTAAACCTAGGATTCTTGGCACTGAGGCCCACACTCTATCCATTGAAGTCAAATAGAAACAGATATTTATCCCTTCATATTGACCTAGAAAACCACAAGTTGTATTATATTTTTATGTATGTTGTTAAACATTTTCCAATTACATTTGAATCTGGTTCAGGTTGCACTGGGAAGTTCTGTGGGATTCTTGGGGCCTTTGACACCTTTGTATTGTACCTGTTTTTAACCTTGTGCATGACAGGCCTTTCGTAAATACTTATTGGATGGTATTGGACCTATACAATTAGGAGACTGGACTAGATGGTCTTTTGGTACCCCCAAAACTTCATGATTCTGTGAAACCCAAGGGAAGAGGTGAGGTGTAATCTGAAGGGAGAGTTTTAGGGTATTGTTTTACCTGTCAGGCATTCAGAAATATTGGCCAATATCTTCTATCACTTTCCACTAAGTGGGCTAGTGGGATCAGAAGCATCAATGGGGGCATAATCCATTAGTTTTCTTTCTTTTTCTTTTTCTTTTTTTATTTTAGTGAGGCAATTGGGGTTAAGTGACTTGCCCAGGGCCAAACAGCTAGTAAGTTTTAAGTGTCTGAGGCCGGATTTGAACTCAGGTACTCCTGACTCCAGGGCCGGTGCTCTATCCACTGCACCGGCATAATGCGTTAGTAAACATTAAGTATCTATTATGCACCAGGTGCTAGAGATAAGAAGACAAAAATGAAAGTCCCTTCACTAGTGGAGATTTCATTTTATCTGAAAGTCCACATGTGCACACGTAATACAAATTATACATAAAAGTAAGATGACTTGGCATGGAAATAAAAAGAACTATGAAGTAATAAAAGCTTCAGGTATGATTTGTCTAGTCACATAGAGAATAAATGACCAAGCTGGAATTTAATTCCAGGTCTTCTGACTATATCTAGTGCTCTTTCCATTAGGATTTCCAAAAAGGGTTGAAGGGCACCAGGCATATAGAACAAGCGAAGGAACAGAGGCAAAATGATGGCATTTGAGGTGGGCTTTGAAGAGAAGCAGGAAATGAAATAAAGGTGAAGATGGAGTTCATTCCAGGAATGGAGGACAGTATGTATAAACAGACGGGAGTGGAGTGTTGTAAGGAAGAGCAAGAAGGCCATTTTGGCTGGATTCTTGGCTATATGATGGGGAACAAACATATCCTGGAAAGGTAGGTTGGATCCTAGTTAAGTGCTTTAAATACCAAACAGTAGAGTTCCTGTCTGATCTTAGAGGTAAGAGGGAGCCATTGGAATTCATTGAGCAAGGGAGTAACATGATCAGGCCTCTGCTTAAAGAATATCACTTTGGTAGCTGGGTGGAGGTCACATTTAAAAGAGGAGAGACTTGAGGACGGGAGACCATTTAGGAAGCTATTACAATAGGCTAGGTGAGGTGATAATGACCTGAACTAGGGTGGTTGCCCAGTGAGTGGAGAGAAGAGAATGAATTCAAGAGATGTGACAAAGGCAGAATGGGATTTGGTAAGTGGTTAGCTGTGAAGGCTTTGAGGTTGAACATGTAGGTGACTGGAGGGAAGTTAGAAAGAGGGCTGGCCTTTGTGGAGAAGAGATAACAAGCTCCGGACATGGGGAAGACGTGATGTGACATTCAGTTGGAAATGCCAAGATAGGCATACCCTTTAATCATGGGTGTTAGATCTTTTTATGACACTGGCATTGCTAAGATCACAGAAGAGGTCACCTAGTCTAACACCCTTACTTTACAAATGGGGAAACTGAGGACCCAAGAAGCCATGTAGCCTGATGGGGCTCACAGAGCTGAGTGAGATATGAACTTGGGGCCTCCAATGGCAAAGCTCTTCCCCCTGTGCCACCTGCTGTCTCCCTTTATCAAGCTCGGTCCTTTGTGCGGCTCCTAAGATGGCACTGTGGATGTTTGGGTGGGGTGGGATGGGGATGAGGGCGGTGGGGTATCCCTGGAGATGCGGGAGCGCACCCCGATCTGGGTCCCACGGCGCAAGGAAGGGAAGGGCTGGGCCTCAATCGTGGGGGCTCACACCACTTGGGAAGGGTGAGTGCAGCTGTTGCGTCGGGTACCCATCCTCCTACCCCCTAGAGATGCCCCGCCCCCTTCCCCCGCCCCTAATCAGGAGTCAGGCTGGATGTTTTCTCCTTACACCCCGTCTTCCACAGGCCCATCTCGATCCCGCCCAATCTTTATCCGACCCCCGGCCCGGTGGTCCCCCGCACTAGACAAGGGAAGCGACTCAGAGCGCGTGCGTACACACTCACACACATACACACATTCCCGCACTACTAGGCTCTGGGGGGCGGGGCGACGATGGGAGGAGGGAAGAGGAAAAGGGGCGGGTCCGGCTCCTCCACTTGCCTCCGAGAACCGACAGGCTGCGAGAGGATGACCCGGTCTCTTTAAGGCCGCGGGACCCTCGGCCCAAGCTACCCCGCGACCAATCGGCGCGGCCGAGGGGCCCCAGCGCGGCTGACGCGGCGCCAATCCGCGGCGGCGGGGGGCGGGGGCAGCTCCGGAGACACTATTGTTGATGAGGAGCGAGGAGCCGCCGCCGCCGCGGGAGCAGCAGCAGCAGCAGCAGCAGCGGCGGGAGCAGAGGCAGGAGCGGCAGCAGCGGCTGCAACCGGCAAGGGGTGGCCCAGCCTCCGGTCGCCTGCAAGGGGCCCCGGCCCTGCCCGCGGCCTCGGGGTCCTCGCGGAGCAGCCTCCCCGCCCCCCGCGCTTGCAGCGCGGCCCAGGGAGGGGGCGTCATGTCCCAGCGGGTGAGGCGCAATGGGTCCCCCACGCCTGCCGCCCCCCTCGGCGGAGGCGCGGGCACCGCGCCCGGCCCCGGCCCCGGGGGCGCCCCCGGGAGCCGCCTGCAGCCCATGAGGGCCACGGTGCCGTTCCAGCTGAAGCAGCAGCAGCAGCAGCAGCAACATGGCAGCCCCACGCGGAGCGGCAGCGGCGGCGCCGGCGGTGGCGGGGGTAACAACAACAACGGCGGCGGCGGTTCGGGACCCCCGGGAGGCGGTGGCGGCGTCGGAGGAGGTGGCGGCGGCGGCGTCAACGTCCCGCGCACCTCCTCGCGCAGCACGAGCCCCACGCGCGCCGGCGCCGGCGGGCCCAGTGCTCGCGCCAGTCCCACGGTGGCCACGCAGACGGGCGCGCCCCCGACGTCCACGCGGGGCACCAGCCCCACGCGGGGCGCGAGCGCGCGGGGCAGCCCTCCCCGCTCGCAGCCACCGCCCCCCCAGCCGCTCCTGGGTACCGTCTCATCTCCCTGCTCGTCCCCCATCCATCTGCTGGCGAGCGACTCGACCGCGTCCCCGGCTACAGCCCGGGTCCGGCACCCGAGGCGGTCCCCGGAGCAGAGCCGCAGTTCTCCTGAGAGGAGGAGCCCCAGTTCCCCGGTCTGCAAGGCGGGTATGTGCCGGAGGAGGCGCTGCAGGGAAGACGGGGGCGGGGCTGGCGCGGGGGACTTCCCCGCGCGGAGCGTGGAGCGTGGAATCTGCTCCAGGCGCCCAGTGGCGCGGGGCTCGCGCGTTCGTGGCGGTTGGGGGCGGGGTTAGGGCCGCCTCCAGCTCGTGCTGCTCCGTGGGCGGGGGCCACCGGCTGGTGACCCCGCCCCCGAGCAATCCTAGAAGGCCCCCCCCAAGTTTCTTTTTTTGGGGGGGGACAATGGGCTCATTGAACTGGAATCCACCATGTGCGGGGTTTCCTGGGGGGGGGGCATGCCTGTGCCACCAGCTTGCCTCGATTTGTATTAATCAATGAACTGGGAGTTTGTTATTCCTATGAATTTAGTGGTTTATCTCTTTTTTGTTGAACATCACTTCCTTTTCTAGGGGAAAAAAGCTGTCAAACAAAATAGCCACCAGCAAACTTGTTAAATGAAACAGTTCGGATATGGAGTAAAGAAAGGGTGGTTTGCCCACGGTGGGCTTTGTTTAATGAAATAGTTAAGTGTTTGCCTTTGCTTGCCTCCCCTCCCCCCATAACAAACAAACAAACAAACCAGTATTAAATTCAGCTCAAGAGTCTTCATTGAAAACTTTCGTCTCTGTAGAATAGAGCCGACATTCTTAACCTGGGTTTATGAACTTTTTTTTTAAAATCTTAACTATTTAGAAAAATTAGTTTACTTTGTAATCACATGTATTTTCTGCATCTAAAAACATCTGAGAAAAGGATCCTGCGTGCCAACAGGACTTCCATGATATAAGAAGGTCTTACTTAAGACCTTCCCCTGAGACTCTAGAAAACTTGAAAGAAATGATAGAACTAACTTTTGCTTTTGTTAGTTATTGATGTCAGCAGAAGACAAGATGCAGGACTTTTTTTTTTTGGGGGGGGTGAGGCAGTTGGGATTAAGTGACTTGCCCAGGGTCACACAGCTAGTAAGTGTCAATCGTCTGAGGCAGGATTGGAATTCAGGTACTCCTGAATCCACGGCCTGTGCTCTCCTGACTCCAGGGTCGGTGCTCTATCCACTGCCTAGCTGCCCTGATGCAGGACTTTTTAATGGTAGTTTTTCCCTTAGTAGGATAATTTATATATTCGTAGAAGAAAATGTGTCTTTTTATTAGAAAGAGAAAACACATACGCACACACATATATGGAGGAACTTTAATAAACTGCATTTCTTAAACCAAGCACAAATTGGCTAAAAGTGTTGAGGATAGAGACATCTGGATTAAGTATAGCATGGTGTAGACACAAGCTGTGTGTCTAAGAATTTGTTATTCAAGTTCATTAATCAGATTCATCTTTTAAGAAAATTTCAGTGTTCAGAAACATATGTTTCCTCCAATGAATAGATTACTATTCCTCTGGGTTGGAACCTGTCCTTGGAAAAGAATAGGCATAGATTTTTTTGTTTGTTTGTTTTTTGTAGGCAATGGGGGTTAAGTGACTTGCCCAGGGTCACACAGCTAGTAAGTGTCAAGTACCTGAGGTCGGATTTGAACTCAGGTACTCCTGAATTCAGGGCCGGTGCTTTAACCACTGCACCATATAGCTGCCCCCCAAGAATAGGCATAGATTGTAGTTGTTGATCCTATCAGTAGTTGATAGAAATGTACAAAGAAGAGGAACTTGTGAAGAGACTGAAATGGTAGTATCTGAAATGGGCTGGACTGTCGTATAGTTACTTCCCTGTTAGCATTTAGTGAAAATTAGGAAGGCTGATTTTTGGCTATTTGGCGCACTTTGTTTTTGTTCTCTTACTTCCAGGGACATCATATTGAACAGAGAAATTTCATGCCATCAGTAAATTAAGTACCCACTGTGTGCCAGGCACTGTGCTAAGTGCTGAAGATACAAAAAGAGACAAAAGATAGTCCCTGCCCTTAAAGAGTTTACAATTAATGGGGGAGAGAAAGTGCAAACAAATATATACAAAGCAAGCTAAACCTGGGGTAAATAGGGAATAGTTCACAGAAGAAAGGCATTGGAATTAAGAGGAGTTGGGGAAGGCTTCCTGTAGCAGGTGGGATTTTAGTTGGGCCTTAAAGGAGAGCATTGCAGGCATGAGGGACAGCTAGAGAAAATAGCCAGAGCCAAGAGACAAGAGGGCCTTGTTAGTGGAACAGCCAGGAGGCCCCTGTCACTCCATTGAAGACTGTGTGGAAAGGTGGGAGGGGGCTAGAAGATGGAGGATTTGCAATGCCAAACAGAACGTTTTGTATTTGCTTCTGGAGGCAATAGGGAGCCACTGGAATTTATTGAATGTTTGGGAGGTAAACCTGGTCAGGCCTGAGCTCTACTAAAGTCACTTTAGTAGCTGAATGGAGGAGGATGGATTGGAGCAGGGAGAGAGCTGAGGCAGCAGCTGTTGAAGTAGTCCAGATGTTAGGTGGTGAGGGCCTGCACCAGAGTTGGGGCAGGGTCAGAGGGGAGAATGGGGTTTATTTGAGAGACATTGCACAGGTGAAATTGACAGGCCTTGGCAACAATTCCCATACGGTGAGGATTGTGTAAGGGAGAGTGAGGAATCCAGGGGGCTTCCAAGTTGCCAGTCTGAGGAACTAGAAGAATGGTGTTGCCCTCCACAGTAAGAGGGAAGGTGGGAGGGGAGTTTAGGGGAAAAGAACTAGAGTTCTAGTTTGGACATAATTAAGTTTAAGATGTCTACTGTGTGTCCACTTGCAGGCGTCTGAAAGTTATTTGGAGATACATGATTGGAGGTCAGCAGAGAGTTTGGAGTAGGATTTGATAATCATTAGCATAAAGATGGTAATTAAGTCCATAGTTGCTGATGGAGATCACCAATTGAAGTGATATAGAGGGAGAAGAGAAGAGGGCCTAGGACACATCCCTGAGGGACACCTGCACTTAGAGCGTGTGATCTGAGGAGGATCCAGCAAAGGAGATAGAGGAGGAGTGCTCAGATTGGTAGGAGGAAAATCAGGAAAGAGTGATGTCCTTAAAACCTAGAGAACAGAGAGTTGTCAAGAAGAAAGACATCAAGTAGAATGAAGATGAAGAAAAAGCCATTGGATTTGGCAAATAAGAGATTATTACTAAACTTTGGAGAGAGTAGTTTTGATGGAATTGAAAGTTTGGGTAAGAGAGAAAGTGGAGGCACCTATTGTAGCTATCTTAGGCCAGTTAACTCCAAAGGTCAGAAGAGATAATAGAACAATAGCAGAGATGGAAGGATCAAGAAAGGGTTTTTCAGAATGGGGGAGAAATGGACATGTTTGTTAACAGTAGAAAATGAGCCAATAAAGAGAGATTGAAAACAGGTAAAAGGTGGGGATGAGAGAGGGAACAATCTGTTGGAAGTGAGATGGAATGGATCACTTAAACGTAAGTGAAGGGTTTAGTTGGTAAGGAGTATAAGGCCACCTCCTCATGTGAAATGGGGTGGAGGAAAGAAATCTGAAGAGGAGAGAAGAAGGAGCTCACAGAAAAGGGCCTTTTTTTGGGGGGGAGGTGTAAAATAAGAAGTGAGGTTCTCAGCTAAGAGAGGGGGAGGAGGGGAAGCCATGAGAGGTTTGGAGAGAGATGGAGATTTGGAAGGGCAGCTGTGGTGAATGGGAGGATAGTGAGTTAAGAAGAAAGGCATATATAGCAGGATTGCCTAGCAGCAGTGAAGACCCAGTTGAGCTTACATGATATAAATTTGCAGTGGACCCATTTAGAGCTGTTGCATAATTTTCTCCATCTTCCTTCATTCAGTAGCATATATGTAGGAGCAAAAGTAGAAAATGATGGAAGTGATCCAAGACTGGACTTGAGTGTAATCAGCAGTATGATGATATGATAAGCTGGGCAGGGATTCAAGAGAGGAGTCAAGATGAAGGGAAGAAGAGAGAGTGACTAGTGCGGAGGCTATAATGGGAGAGAGATGACATGGTCTCTCTAGGGGAGACTAAGTTTGGGGGAAGCTATTCTGGAGCTTTCAAACTGAATGGAGGGGCGGCTAGGTGGCACACCGGCCCTGGATTCAGGAGTACCTGAGTTCAAATCCGGCCTCAGACACTTGACACTTACTAGCTGTGTGACCCTGGGCAAGTCACTTAACCCCCATTGCCCTGCCAAAAAAAAAAAAAACCAAAACAAACTGAATGGAGGAGGATGAGAAGATCTGTATTTCATAATATAATTAATTAGTCTTGGGATGTCTGGGTCAACCCATATCCAGTTCACAGTGGCAGGGGAGGCATGGAGAAAGTCAGAGCTTCTCCTGTAAGCTGGTGACACAATGGAAAATGGGAAGGGATCTGGGTTAGTTTAATGCAACTTGCCCATGATTGGAAGGCCTCCTCCTATTTCCATTTTAAGAAGAAGAGGAGGTTCTTCCATAAAATTTTGTACATTACTCATCTCAGTGAGCCCCTTACTACTTTTGTCAACTGACGTCTCTTAGCTCCGTAACATTATAAGATCATAGATCTTGAGCTTTGAGGGACTTAATTCAACTATTATTTTTACATAGAAAACCGAGGTCCAGGGAGTTTGTGACTTGGTTAAGGTCACACAGGTAGTAAGTAATATGCTGCCCAAAGTCTTTCAGCCTTATTCTATCGCCTCTCTCCTTTCACACCAGAATAAAAACTCCCATTTCCCTAAACATAGAGCATCAGTTACAACTACATATTCTAGAGAAAACAGTCTGCTTACTAATTCACACCAAAGAAAGAACGACTGTCCTTCCCTCATTAAGTATCTCTGCACACTTTCCGGATCTGTGTAGAAAATTTTGGATAGAGGTGACACCACTTGCCTTCTCCCTCAGAAAGAGAAGGGGTTATGTGACCCTTCTCCTCCCTTAATAGAGGGAGAAATTGACTACTGCTCCCCCCCTTTTCAGTTTCCTAATTTCCTTGTCCCAATCTTTGCCCATAAAAAAAGGGTGGTGTTCAGGGTGAGTAAACCTTGGGGTTTTGTTTTTTTGGTGAGGCAATTGGGGTTAAGTGACTTGCCTAGGGTCCACACAGCTAGTAAGTGTTAAATATCTGAGGTTGGATTTGAACTCAGGTCCTCCTGACTCCAGGGCCGATGCTCTATCCACTGTGCCACCTAGCTGCCCATAAACCTTGTTTTTATTCTCCTATAGGATGAGTTGTAACTCACTGGCTAACTTGGGTCCTAGGTCAGTTTGTCTGGTGTACTGTCCAAGCTGAAGCTTGCCAGCCCAAATAGAGTAATTAGTTCTAAACCTTTCTAGGATCCGTTTAAACCAAAAGTTTTGCTCCCATGGGAAGAAGGCTGGCAGGAGACACTTGGATATGGATCTTGTGTGTTTTTAATTTTTTGGAGCCTCACCTGTAAAGTGGAGAGAATAACAGTAATGGTTGCTATTTCACAGCTTAGTTGTGAGGGTCAAATGAAATAAAGTTTGTAAAGCTCAGTGTTACATAAATTCTTATCAGGACTATCAGCAAGACTGTCCCTAGGAAAATTGTGGTGTAGGTAAAGCTTGTCTTTGGTCCCCCTTTGCTTCCAATGTGAATTTATGCCTGGATGTTCAAGGAGAACTAGTACCGCTAGTGTGAGGGCTTGCCATGCCGTTTTCAGGGTTGTTCATCTACCTTTGGTGTCCATCTGGCAGTCAGGTTTCACCTGTGGCTCCAGGAAGCTGTAGCGTTCAAAGCACCACACTCCCGTAAAACTGTTTTGGTAGACCAGGTTGAGGTCACAAACCCATCAGTGAGTTAGTGGGATGTCAGCCCCAAAGCATATGAAATCTTCCTCTGGTAGAGTGGCTGGATGGGCATATTCCAAAGGGCACGAAGGTGGCAGAAAGCTGTCACTGTGGAGCTTGGTCAGACAAAGAGGCCAAGGTGTCCCAGGCCATTGCCAGTTGTCCTGACTTTTGTCTTGTCATTGGCTGACTCTGGAAGAGAGAGTGAGGCAGAAGACTGCAACTCTGCTTCCCTTAAATTCAGTTCACACATGAGTCAAGACATCACCCTCTGTCATTGGTCCTCTTTAAAAACAAAGGGCAAAACAGTAACTTATGCCTAATGTAAGGGAATAAAATTCTAGCTAAACTATCTAAAATCTAATGAGTGGTCGCCAATAAATTATAAGTTTTAGCAAGAGTATTTAAGTGTTTAAGTAATTATTAAAGAGCATTAGGATCAGAGAGAAAGGTAAAAATCTAACTATTTCTAAGAGACCCCATCATCCGACCCACCATGGCAAGGTCAGGAAACAAAAGAAAGAGAACCCCTCCGCCAGCATCCACTTCCTACTTCATGTCCTCCTCCCAGAAATGGGAGGCTCCTCAAGTTGATTGGCTGGTAGCCTTGATAGACAGTACCTACAAGCCAACATCACTTCCTGACGCCAAGGACCTTGACCACATGGCTTGCCCTCAGAGGCCTTCTTCTCATGGTGGAGCTTTTCTACAGTAAGTCTCCAGCAGGTGACATCATTCCAATCGTTACACTAATTATGATATAGAATACTATTGATTATCATTAAATATCTGTTACTTCACTGTAAGTTTTATTTGAAGCACATGCTAACATGGGTCTATGTCTTCCTCATTTTACGGTTTTGCTGCTCAGGTATATATCTCCATGTTCAGTGCACTCTAGCCAAACTGTATTGCTCTTCACTTCTGTCCCCAATAGACATGTTCTCGTGACCCTCTACCTTTACTCACATTTTCCCTCTGCCCTAGGATGCTCTGCCTTCCCATCATCACCCATCTTGTAAAACCTAACTCAGATGTCATTCCCTCTAGGAAACTTGGCCAGATTCTTTTCCCTAGACTGGATCTTCTCAGATTTCCCGTAGCCCTTTGTTTTAATTCTAATGTATTTCTCTCTATTCTAGCTTCCTATGTTGATGTCTTGAGAGCAGGCACTATCTTTTCTTTTCTTTCTTTCTTTCTTTCTTTTTTTTTTTTTTTTGCAGGGCAGTGAGGGTTAAGTGACTTGCCCAGGGTCACACAGCTAGTAAGTGTCAAGTGTCTGAGGCCAGATTTGAACTCAGGTCCTCCTGAATCCAGGGTCCATGCTTTATCCACTGTACTACCTAGCTATCCCCAGGCACTATCTTCTAAACTTTTTATCTTCCACAGTGTCTGTGGCATGATGCTCAACACTGAATGTGGGCTTAATACATGTTTATATTTCTGTTATATATCATGAGAAAAGCATCCTGATATCACATCTGAGGTTGGTTGTCCTCCCTGCCATGGAATCGGCAGTTGTACCTTGGACAAGCCATTTGACCACCTTGTGGGCCTAGCTAACTGCTTATGACTGAGTTTGTAGAACAACTTCCAACTTTTGTGTTGGAAGAAGAAATCCTGCCTTAGATGCTCCTGAGACTGCTGAAATCATGGGACCGGTTAAAAGCTACCCATGTAGCTTCCTTGTAATTGTCACGTGGTCTAGTCACTCTCACATACTCACATACTCACATGGACCTTCAGTCTCCTGTGGCATGGATCGAAGTCTGTTCATGCTTCCCATTCTGTGTGAGTCTCAATTGTGTCCTCTCACAAAGGGTTTGGCCCAATGGGCTGGGACCTACCCTATTTTCTCTTGACATAGTGAGAATGCCAGTGGAGCCCTTATCCTGTCCACTGGTTATCTCTTGCTTATCCTGTGTGGCTAGCTCATCTCTTTCTATCATTCATCTCTTTGACAGCCTTTACTCTGTTCTCTGAAGTTCCTTATTTGATGTGTGATGCCTCTCCTTATCCTCTTAATTGATCTGCAATGTGCTGTTAGCTCAGCCTATAGATTTAGCCTCTCAGAATGTTTATCTTGGACAGACAGTGCAAATGGACATCAAGTTGGGCCCAGAAGTAAGCTGGAGGAAGAGAGCAGTTGGATTTCCTTCAAGGCATTACAAACTTCCTTTCAGAGGACCCACCCTTCTCCCAGAAACAAAAGCACATCAGTCTTCTGTTGGGGTTATATGGATGCAAATCATGGAATACTAGTCTCTGAAGACTTAAAACAATTTTTTTAAAAGGGAGAAAGCATTGCTTGTGAGTCTTTTGTTCTTAGAGCCTTTTGAGTTCTTTGTATTTTCAAATGTTACACTGTAAAAAAGTAAGGTAATCATTGATTAGTTGAAAAAAAACATATTCTCCCTAATTTTTTTTCATATTCCATGTGGGAGTTTTTGCTTTGGCTGATTTATTGTAATTTACATATGGATTTCTTGGCTAAAGTAGAAAAAGAATCTATTGATATTTTTTGTGTTTACATCACCATCATTTCCAGATACTTAATTTTCCCCTCTCAGGCTTTCTTTGTATCAGAGAATTTAAAAAAGGAACAAAAATTGAGAAGAAATTCAGAAAAGCCAAAACATCCAAGTCTGACACAGCATTTCATACCCATAATCTTTCCATATTTGTGAACAAGGAAGCGCTCCATTAGACTTCATTTGTTATAGAGGTAGATTTTAGAATCAAAGGACCTCAGGACTTTTCTAGTCTAGAGGTATAGATGTTTAACAAAATAAATAAAAATACTGCACAACATAGATAATGTTAATTTTTTGTTTTCTGAAGCAATATGTTGCCCTATTTCTATTTGAGTTTGACATCACAGCCTTAGTGAAACTGGTATCAGAAGAGGAAGGAATTACATTGACAACATTCCTGGCAAGTGGTCATTTAGCTCCTGTTTGAAGACTTCCAATAAAAGGAAATCTTCAAGTTGAATATACCTGCTAAAGTAGAATAATCTGCTTTCTGTGCAGTTCTAATTTCTAGAAAGTTTTTTCTTCTTATTGATTCCAAATCTCTCTTAGTATCTTTGTCCTATTGCTTTTAGTGACCCAGAGTTTTTAATTTAAAAAAAAAATTTGTTTGTTTGTGGGGCAGTGGGGATTAAGTAACTTGCCCAGGGTCACACAGCTAGTAAGTGTCAAGTGTCTGAGGCCGGATTTGAACTCAGGTCCTTCTGCTTTATCCACTGCTCCACCTAGCTGCCCCCCACCCAGAGTTTTTGAAGGCAGTACTGTCGGAAGAGAGCAGCTAGGTGGTGCAGTGGATAGCACCCTGGGCTTTAAATCAGGAAGACTCATCTTCCTGAGTTCAAATTCAGCCTCAGACTAGCTGTGTGACCCTGGACAAGTCACTTAATTTTGCTTACCTCTATTTTCCTCATCTGTCAAATGAGCTGGAGAAGGAAATGGCAAACCACTCCAGTGTCTTTGCCAAGAAAACCCTAGTAGGGGTCAAGAAGAGGAAGACACGACTGAAAAACAACTAAACATCGAAAACCATCAGAATGTAAACTCTGGTAGGTCCTTCCAAGCTAGAAAGCAGCCTCATCCTGGAACATTTTTCCTTCACCATGACCTCCTCTTTCCGGAACATCCTTTTGCCTCTGTGTCCTCCCTTTTCCCATTGTAAAACATTTTTTTTTGAGGAAGGGCCCAAGGCAGTTATTCTTTATTTCTATCCCATTTTTGCTTCTGACTCTTCTGTACCTTTTATGTATTGTCTTCCCCCATTAGAATATAAGCTTCTCAAGGGCAAGGGATATCTTTGGGGGGGGGTGGGGATTGTATTAGAATCATCAACAGTGGGCAAGTAGTAAACCCTTAATAAATGCTCCTTGACTTGAAAACCTTCTAGTATAAGGCCAATCATTTGCTGTATGACTCATCCAAAGAAGAGCTTAATTTGGGTGTTAAGCCACTGAAGTGACTTAATTTTTTTCTCCAAGCCTGAGTGACTGAGAGAATAGTGCTCATGTATGTAATGATTGGAATGATGCCACCTGCTGGAGAGTTGCTGTGGGAAAACTCCGCCATGAGGAGAAGGCATCTGAGGGCAAGCCATGCGGCTTTCCTTGGTGTTGGGAAGTGATGTTTGCTCATGGGTACTGTCAATCAAGGCTACCAGTCAATTAGCTTGGAGATGTGTGTGTGCTTGTGAGTGGATGGGATGTTCCCAGTTTCACAGGAGGCTTGTGGGATGAAGGAGGTGTGGCTTACTCTTTTTCGCCAGAACTCCACCAAATTCTTATTCTCCTTAATAAATGCTTAAAAGTGCAACTCTTGCTAAAGCTTATTTATTGGCGACCACTCATTAGATATTTTAGACAGATTAGCTAGAATTTTATCCCCTTACATGTAGAAACTCCTTTTTACTGGCAAAGTATGCTTTTATGTTCTGGGAAGACCTTGTAGAAAATCACATCTTTGTTTGTAAATTCAGACTGATTTAACTATGATAGGTTGGGCTGGATTTGAACTAAGGTCCTCCTGAATCTAGGGCAGGTGCTTTATCCACTGTGCCACCTAGCTGCCCCGACTTAATTTTTTATTGCAGGAACCAATGAAGATTGCCTGGTAAGGTGTGGAAGGAGTGAAGGGAATACTTAAACTGATGAAATCATGGGTTCCTGAATTAGATCTGGATTAGGGTGTTTGGTCATAGCTAGAAGGTACCTTTTTTTTGGCAGGGCAGTTGGGGTTAAAGTGACATGCCCAGGGTCACACAGCTAGTGATAAGTGTCTGAGGCCGGATTTGAACTCAGGTCCTCCTGAATCCAGGCCTGGTGCTCTATCTACTGCGCCACCTAGCTGCCCCCTGGAAGGTACCTTTTATCTAATCCAGTTCCTTCACTTTACCAATGAGGAAATAGATGAGAGTCCCAAAGTAGTTAATTTGAGATGAGGGAAGAGCAGAGGATATTGGACTAGTAGCTAGAGCTAGGCTGAGGGGCTCAAACTTTACTTATAATGCAGGTGACTTCCCATTGGCATTGCCCTTTAAATGTATAACTTTTAAGAATTCAAAAGAATTCAGGTTTAAACATTTGGATTCCTGTCACCTTCACATTCTTGACAATAACATTGTTGATAAATAATTTCCACAATTTGTATTTTAAGTTGTGGCAAGAAAGATTGATAACACAAATTTTACATCTGAAAATGGAAGTTAGTATCCCTCATTTGTAGTTCCTATTCAGTTGTTTTTAGATTAGTGGCCTGTATTTGTAGACTGTGATTTACCTTTATTTGGTAGGTTACTATTTTTCCTTTCATGGAAGTAAGCCATTGTTAAGTGAAATATTTATCAAATATTTCTTAACTATGTGTATGCATAAATGTATATGTTTATATGCTGGGCATTAGTCTCTCCTTTTTCAATCCATCTTTTAACTAGCTGCCTAAATAATCTGCCTAAGGCACAAGTCTTCCCACATCCCTCCATTGTTTTTTTTTTTAATCATAAAAAGTATTTTATTATTTTCTAGTTACATGTAAAGATAGTTTTTCACATTTGTTTTTCTATAACATTTTTTGAGTTTCAAATTTTTCTCCCTTCCCTTCCCCCTCCCCAAGACAGAAAGCAGTCTTTCAATCAAATAAGTTATACATGTACAATTACATTAAACATATTTCTGCATTAGTCGTGTTCTGAAAGAAGAATCAAAACAAAAGGGAAGAACCTCAAAAAAGGGGAAAAAAACAACAACAACAAAAGTAGAAACATTATGGTTCAATCTGAATTCAGATTCCATGGTTCTTTTTTCTGAATGTGGAGAGCATTTTCCAACAAGAGTCCTTTGGAATTGTTTTGGATCATTGTATTGCTGAGAAGAGCTAAGTCTATCAGAATGGATCATCACACAGTGTTGCTGTGACTGTGTACAATGTTCTTCTGGTTCTGCTCACTTCACTCAGAATCAGTCCACTTAAGTCTTTCCAGGTTTTTCTGAAATCTGCCTGCTCATCATTTCTTATAGCACAATAGTATTCCATTACATTAATATAACACAAGTTGTTCAGCCATTCCCTAGTTGATGGGCATTCCCTTGATTTCCAATTCCTTGCTACCACAAAAAGAGCTGCTATAAACATTTTTGTACATGTGGGTCTTTTTCCCTTTTTTGTCATCTCTTTGGGATACAGACCTAGCAGTTACTGGGTCAAAGGGCATGCATGGCCCCATGGCTCTTTGGGCATAGTTCCAAATTGCTCTCCAGAATGGTTGGATCAATTCACAACTTCACCAACAATGAATTAGTGTTCCAATTTTTCCACAGCTTCTCCAACATATATTATTTTCCTTTTCTGTCATATTAGCCAATCTGATAGGTGTGAGGTGCTACCTCCGAGTTGTTTTGATTTGCATTTCTCTAATCAATAGTGATTTAGAACATTTTTTCATATGGCAATAGATAGCATTGATTTCTTCATCTGAAAACTCCCTGTTCATATTCTTTGACCATTTCTCAATGGGGGAATGACTTGCATTCTTAAAAATTTGATTTAGTTCCCTATATTTTTAGAAATGAGGCCTTTATCAGAAACACTGGCTGTAAAAATTGTTTCCCAGCTTTCTGGTTCCCTTCTAATTTTGGCTGCATTGCTTCTGTTTGTACAAAACCTTTTAAATTTAATGTAATCAAAATGTTCCATTTTGCATTTCATAATATTCTCTATCTCTTGTTTGGTTGTAAATTCTTCTCCATAGATCTGAGAGGTAAACTATTCCTTCCTCTCCTAATTTACTTATAGTATCATCCTTTATGTTTAAATCATGTATCCACCTTGACCTTATTTTAGTATAAGGTGTAAGATGTTGGTCTATGCCTAGTTTCTGCCACACTATCTTCCAGTTTTCCCAGCAGTTTTTGTCAAATAGTGACTTCTTATCCCAGAAGCTGGAGTCTTTGACATCCCTCCATTGTGTAAAACTTTTACCAGCTCCCTTGTTTCCTCAAGGATTAAATACCAACTGCTTTAGTCTGAAATTTAAGGATTCTACAGTCTGGCTCCACCCTACATTTATTTCACATTACCAGTCTGCTCTTTGGCCCTGTTAAACTCCAATTTCATCTCCTTCCCTGTGCTTTTCTTTATACGATATATCTGTAGTACAAAAAGTTTCTTAACTCCCAAAGAGGGACATTTCAGGGGACTTGTGACCTTAAATGGGGGAAAAAATACATCTTCTATTTTCACTAACTTTTAACAGAAATTTAGCATTTCATTGCTTTCAATTATGAATTAACAACAACAACAAAATATTGAGAACCCTTACTTTAATAAAGGCATAGGGAATCAAATTCTGGGCTTAGAGTCTGGAAGACCCGAATTTAAATCCTGCAGATGCCACACCAACTAGGGGACCTTGAAGGTTAGCACTTAAACTTTGTTTGACAGAGACAACTCCCTAGGATTTAGCTACTAAGTCCTGGACTGGGGGGAAAAAAAAGCCTGAGGAAGTTCCAGATCTTTTTTAACTTCAAATTGCCTTTCCTTCCTTCTGTATCTGTTGCATCTTTTCAGCAAGGGTCTTTGGGGCAGAGCTCTTGAGCCTCCTGGGGGCATTTCATGGTTATGAAATGAATGGTTGCTTTTTTTTAATTGAGTAGGGGGGAATATAAAGTAAGAGGCACCACCCTGCTTTCCAGAAGCTTTGGTCTATTTGGGGAGAAAAGACAGCATGATAGGTAGTAGAAGACAATGCATGGTTAATTGCCAAGTGAGTCAAACACTAGGAAATTGGAGGAGAGATGGGGGTCTGAAAAGTCCATGAAAGAATGAAAAAAACACAAGTTCAGAGCTGACTTTGAAGGACAGGGAGGGCCATCCTGGGAGGAAAATGGGAGACAGGAAGGTGCTAGATGTCTTGTGGGGACAGGGTGTGTCCAGTATGACTGTCGCTTGTTCTACAGATGACAGTGAAGCACAAGGCTGGGCAGGGCCTCCAACGGAAACAGCCTGATGTGAAGTTGAATTTTAACCTGTAGAACTACTAAAGTTTTTTTGAGTGAAGGGATGTTAGGAAGACTAATTCCACAGGTATTTTAAAATTAATCTGGTAATAATTTGCTAGATTCATTGTAGGATAGAGACTGATGGAAAGAAATCAAAATCAGCAGGGTTATTGTAATAGTACAAACATAAGGGATAATAAGGTCCTGAAATAGAATGGTAGCATTGGAATGGGAAGGAGAAGGGATTGACTTGAGAGATAGTTCAAAAGAAGACATTAAAGGGTTAACTTACTGGCTATGGGAAATAAGAGGCTATGGACAGAGGAGAGGTAAAAAATGACCAGGAGGTTTCAAGCCTGGGTGACTGAGAGAATACTGGCAAAGTCTGCTTTTGACCTCGTAGAAAATCACATCCTTGTCTGTAAATTCAGACTGATTGAACTATGATAGGTTGGGCCTGTGCTTTTTGAATTGAGGAAGTTTCTGAAACAGCCCAAATATCTATATAATGCTCAGTGCTATGAGGTAGAAATACTTTTGATGGTTGTGAAGTGGTACACATTTTGATAAAAGGTTTGTGCAGAGTTTATCTTTGTAATTTAAAAAATTTCCCCATTAGAATTAAATTTCTCCATTTCATATAAGTATGCATTGTGTGTGTGTGTGTGTGCACCTTTTTTTAAATTTTTTTTGGGCGGGGCGATGAAGGTTAAGTGATTTGCCCAGAGTCACACAGCTAGTAAATGTTAAGTGTCTGAGGCTGGATTTGAACTCAGGTCCTCCTGAATGCAGGGCTGGTGCTTTATCCACTGCCCTACTTAGCTGCCCCCACCTTTTTTCAATTTTAATAGCATTTTTTTCCAGTTACATGTAAAGATAGTTTTCAATATTCATTTTTATAAGATTTTGAGTTCCAAATTAAAAATACCTTTTTATTAAGAATATGAACCCTACACACTTGTTTCCCCTGTATGCAGTAGTCGAAGTACTACTGAGAGGCACAAAGAAATCCACAAGTCTTAGGCCTTACTTTAAAGAGTCCTTGGGTTTTATGGAGAGAGACTATAAATACATGCTTTTAATTATTACAACAGTGAAAATATTTTTTAAGGATGATAATAACATGAAGAAAATCTAAATTTGAGAGGAACATTATTGGCAGAAATCTTTCTTTGCTTCACTGAAATGAATTTTTTTTTTGCAGCCCAGAGTCAGACCGTTCACATGATCTGGTCATTTTAGGCTAGGGCTTGGGCATAGGTACACTGAATACTTCCAGAGCTTTAGTGGCTGGCTCCTCTCATCTATACTCCCCCTTCCCCATGATGGGTGGACCAGACCTCTGATTTCATGAGTAGAGAGGAAACTCCCTCTACCGTTGTAGTTTGGCACCTACTCTGGGACAATGAGAGGTTAAATAACTTGACTGAGTCACACAGCAAGTATGTGTTCAGAGGCAGTACTTGAACAGGTCTGCCTGACTTGGGGGCTAATTGTCTACCCGTTATGCCACAGTGCTTCTGTGCTTGTCTTCCAGAATTGTCCCTCCCTTGGCGGTGTCACGCTGTGTATCGAGAATTCTGAAAAGGCCTCCTACCCAGACTCAGTGATAAAAATAGTGGTAATGACCTTGCTTTACCATGATCTTTTTGGAAAGACCTCAGACATTTCTGTTAACACATAATATTTTAGATGCTGTTTAGATTAAGGAAAGAGATGCATTTATTCCTCTGCTTTCTAGTGTTGTTTTTCCCCCGCATCTCCAAACAGGTTTATTTTTAAAAGGAGCTGTATTTTTCCTGGAGGGGGCTGAGAAGAGCAGAGTATGGAATAGAAAATAAATAAGCAGTGTTTTGCTAATTGTTTTATAACCACAACAAACCAGTACATAGGATGCCTTGTACAACAACACGATAAAGGCTTACAGCTCGAGGTGTTCCCATGGCGATGCTGAAGATAGATCAGTCTCTGGTATTTGGAATTTAGGCTGCAGTTCTTGTGATTTGGATGGCTCTGGGGCAGGAGGCCCAGGCCTTGCTCTAACCAGACTTGAAAAGGAAAATGGCAACCTGGCCCAGGTAGTAGATGAAATGCTTCGTCTTATGTGTCTGTAGCTGCCAAAGTTCCTCCCCACGATGCAGTGCCAGGTGGGGTTATACTTCTTGTCAAACTCCTTCTTGATATGGGCTGCTATGTCCTTCTCTATGTTATACTTCTCCAGGACCTGGGTTGCACACTCCACGGAGTCCTGCTGCATCTCCTCTGACACGTCCACATTTTTGATTATGGCCTTGCGGTCACACATGGTGACTTCGGGTCCGGGGCGCTGGCGGCTGTGAAAGTCCGGCGGGAGGGGGTGGTGGCTCAAGCACTCCGTCAGACCTGGCAGGTGCTCTCACTGCCTAAGCTGTTGCGCACCTGCTTTCTAGTGTTTTTAGCTTAAGTGGTGTTGTGTTTGTTGAACACTTTGTTATTATATGATCTTTTGATTTGAATTATTTTTCTTTTTGTTTATTTCTGTTTATCTTTTATCTTTATGATTTAATTCATAATGAATGAACCCTGTAGCCCTAGACTAATCTTTTTAATATATTGTAACAGTCACTATTATTCAGGATTTTTTATCACTGTTTATCAAAGATAATTATCTATAGTTTTCTTTCTCTGCTTTTTTTTTCCTCTCTGGTTTAGGTGTCAGGACCATATTTGTCTCTAAGAGAGTATGGCAAGATTAATCCCCCCCCCTCCCCATCTTTGAAGATAATTTGTGCCATTGGAATTAATTGACTAATAGAATTTACTTTTAAGTCATCTGGTGTTGGGTTTTTTTCCTTTGGGAATTCCTTTATGATGTGTTTAATTTCTCTTCTAAGATTGTGTTATTTAAATTCTTGTTCTTTAAATCTGGGTATGTATTTGTAAATTCATCCTTTTAATAAAGATTCTCAATTCTCTTGTAATTGGGCAAATTAGTTTGTAATTATTTCCTTTATTTTCTCTTCATTTGTTGTGAATTCCCCTTTTCATTTCTTAATTTTGGCAATTTAGTTTGCCTATTTAAAAAAATCAGATTAACTAATGATGGTTTATCTATTTTCATTTTTACAAAATGTTCCTGGTTATACTTGTCAAAATACTTCTCTCCTCTGCCCCCTCTAAAAGATCTTTTATTTATCTAGGAAGTGATCTTCCTAAAGTACAGGTCTGAGTGCATCAATCCTCCTTCCTCCCTCCCTCTCTGTAACTTCCATGGCTTCCTATTTACCTGCAGGATCATGTATGAAGTCCTCTGTTTGGCTTTTATAGCCCTTCATAACCTGACTTCTTCAAACCTATCTAGACTTCTTAATATGTTACACCTCCCCCCCCCCCCATGTACTCTATGGTCCAGTGACCCTGACTTACTTGCTGTTCTTCACAGAAGATACTTCATCTCCTGACTCCTGTGCGTTTTTACTCACTGTTCACCATGACTGAAATTTTTTCTCCCCTTGTCTCCCCACCTTTTAACCTCCTTGGATTTTTTTCAAAACTTACCTTAAAACCCACCTTCTACAAAATTTCTTTCCCTATTCTGATTACTTCTAGTGCCTTCCTTTTGACATTATCTCCAGTTTCTCCTTTCTGTATTTTGTTTATACATAGTTGTTTGCATGTTGACTTTCATATTAGACTGAGTTTCTTGAGACCAGGAACTTTTTTCCTTCATTAATTTATCTTTTTTCTTTTTTTTGTTGATGAAGTTTTCCATCAAGGATTGCTTTGGTTTTATCCCAGATGTTTTGTTTGGTATGTTGCTCATTGTTGTAATCTTTGATCCATGAATTCTGCAGTATTGAATTATTTAATTTCTGTTTAGATGTGAATACTTTTTTGAAATGTCTGTTTTTGATTATGGTTTTTAGTGCTTTGTGATCATTAAAGAATATATTTAATATTTCTACTTTTCTACATCTGAGTTTATTTCCTAGCACATCATTGTTGGTTGTTTTTTTTTTTTTTTTGTGAAGCTGTTATATAAAGCTTGATAAATATGTATATTCCCTTATGTTCTCAGTCAGTAGTCATCAAAGCTCTATCATATCTAACTTATCTGAAATGAAATCTTGAATAGAACATCTTTTTGTTAGATTTTTCTAGGTTTAAAAGTGTTATACTGATTTTTCCTGTTATAATTTTCCTGTTATTTCTTCTTGTACTTGAATTTTTCTTTAAGTATTTAGATGCTGTGCTTTGTGGTGAAATTGTTAAATACTAATGTTTTTTATCTATGTTTGAGAAAATAGTTTTACTCTTTATTTCTTTTAACCATGTGTATTTTTATTATTGTCTGACATGATCAGAGCTATGCTTTTTTCAAATTGCCTGAGAAACAATAAATTCTTTCATTGTGACTATTGTGTGAGTCTTTATGTTTCAAGTTCTTTTTGTGTAAAAAGCATATTGTTAGATTCTGCTTTCTAATCCATTCAGCCACACTACTCCATGGGTCTTTGTGTCTCACTTATTTTTTAATTGTGCTTTTCCCTTTGTCATAAATTATTAGTTTTTGTTGTTGTTCTTTTCCTCCTGCTCTCCTTTTTACAAAGAAAAAGGTGGGAAAAGATTCTAGTAATCTATAATTAGAGTGGCCTGATTTTACTTCTTTTCCTTTCTTCTTTTCTCCTATCCCAGACCCAATGACCCGATGCCTTTTTAACTTTTCTTTTTCTGCTTTTAATCCCTCCTTTTTGATCTGCTTTCTGTAGTTGAAGTTTGTTTTGCCTTCACTGTTCCCTCCTCAAAAATCTATCTTCCCTCTTAAATCTCCTTTTTCTCTCTCTGCATATTGCACTGTTGTATTTTTAATGTATTTCCACACTAAACTATGTATGTTGAACCCTTCCTTTGCAGTTCTTAAAGAGAGTGAATGTCTTGAAATACATTCATCTATCCCTACCTACATGTTAATGTATTCTTTAAGCGAGCTTCAATTATGAGAAATAGTAAGCACCTCCTCCTCTCCCTCATATATTCTTTACTGTATTGCCTTTTCCCCTTTTCTGTCTTCACTTACAACCAACACAGTAGAACAAAAATCATGCCCCATACCTTTCTTCCCTCTAATCCTTGAAGAAAATGGAAATTTTAAAGGGACAATTGTCTTATCTCCTTTTAGAATGTAAACACCTGATCCTCATTTATTCCTTTGGAATTGTTTTAGATCTTTGTATTGCTTAGAATAATTAAATCATTCACAGTTGATCATTATATTCTTTTTACTGTGTACAGTATTCTCTTAGTTCTGCTTACTTCACTTTTCATTAGTTCATAGAAGTCTTTCCAGGTTTTCCTGAAAGCATCCTGCTTATCATTTCTTATAGCACAATAAGCACAACATTACTTGTTCAGCCAACATATAGTTCACAACTTACTCAACCATTCCCCAGTCTATCAACTCCTCAATTTCCAGTTCTTGGAGTTCTAATGAAAAGTGCTTGTTGCTAGAGATATAAAGGATTGTTGAGGCCAATGCTCTATTTGCTGCAAACTATTAATCACTAAAAGGTGGCTCTGTTACTTTGTGACCCTTGGTAAGTAAGTCAAGTAACTGCTGTGCCTTTGTTTCCTCCTCTATAAGGGGTTGGACTAGATGCCTTTTTAAGGTCCTTTTCAGCTAATGCTCCTATGAACAGAAAACTAAATAATGTCATACTATTGAGACAAAAAATATCAGTTTTGTCATGTGACTGACCTGTCTTCCTCACTGGGTGGAGCAATGACAGATCTGAATGAAATAGAACTAGAAGATTCTCTATAAATTAATAGAATAAAGTAATTTTGGAATTGGAAAACACTAGGATCCCTAACAATAGCTAGCTAATCCAAATTGTGAAGTACTAGATTGCTCATTTTGTAATGTAAATGTTTTCGAGTTAGCTTTTGTTGGGAGAATAAGGTTAGAGAGGGGTGGGATGACTAGAGACAAAGTAGGTATCTTACCAACTGTAGATGTGAACTGGATGTTTTGAATGATTTTCTTCTAGACCAGGGCTACAAGTATATTATCTTTTATATGAAGATTTTTCCCCCCTTCTCCCTGGCTTATATGGAATGTAGATAGAGTAAGAAAAGCCCAATAGCAATTAAAAGATCTTCTGATTGAGTTGAGATTCTAAGGGAATAGATAAATAACCACTGAATCCCAAATTAAAGTTGGAGTATTCTGGGGGCAAAGAGCATCATTGTCTTGATAAGGCAGATTGGTGGTATCAGTTTGGCTCCAGGCTGGAGCATAGTCATATGTTAGTATGTGTACTACACATTCTTTAAAAAAGAAAACCAAAAAAACAAATTTACAGCCTTTTTTTCCAGGGGGTAGGATGAGATTGGGGGGAGGGGGTGAACTCTCCATTCCAATTGACCCATTCTTTTTTTCTCTCTATTAATTTTTACAGTTACATGTAAAAAATGTTAGTTACATGTAAAAAGTAGTGTGCTTTGCTCTGTGTTCAGACTATTTCAGTTCTTTCTCTGGAGATAGATAGCATATCAGTGGAATTAATGAAAAAATGTAAAGGATGGATGTCTAGCAGTAACAGCTCAAACTGTATTATAGGGCAGTAATTATCAAGATTGTCTGAAACTGGCCAAGAAATATCTAATGGTGGATCAGTGGAATAGAGTAGATATACAATATACAGTGGTAAATGATCACAGTAGCCTTGTGTTTTATAAATGTAAAGATTTAAGCTCTTGGGATATATGAAATAATTTTCCCAGTTCTTCCCTTCCCCTTCTCCCAGTGCAGTCTTCTTTCTCGCTTCTTAATTTTATTTTTTTGAAATCATCCCATCATAGTCAACTCACACCTGTGCCCTCTATCTATATATACTCTTTCCAACTGCACTAATAATGATAAAGTTCTTAGGAGGTATAAATTATTAAGTGTCATCTTCCTATATGGAAGTGTTAAGCTTATTGAATTTTTTTTTCTTTCTTTTATTTTTTTTTGGTGAGGCAGTTGGGGTTAAGTGACTTGCCCAGGGTCACACAGCTAGTAAGTGTCTGAGACTGGATTTGAACTCAGGTCCTCCTGACTCCAGGGCTGGTGCTTTATGCACTGTGCCATCTAGCTGCCCCATCAAACATTGAATTTCTTATGATTTCTCTTTCCTGTCTACATTTTTATGCTTAACTCTTGTATTTGAAAGTCAAATTTTCTATTCATTTTTGGGCTTTTTAATAGGAATCCTCTATTTCATTAAATGCCCTTTCTCCCCCTCGGAGGATTATATTCAGTTGTAGATTTTTTTTATTGTAATGCTAGCTCCTTTGCTTTCTGGAATACCATTCCAAGCTCTTTGATCCTTTATGTGGAAGCTACTAAGTCTTGTGTGATCCTAACTGTGGCTCCACAATATTTTCTCCTTGACCTGGGAGCTCTGGAATTGGTTATAATATTTCTGGGAGTTTTCATTTTTGTAATCTTTCAGGAGTCAGTGGGTTCTTTCTTTTCTTTTCTTTCTTTCTTTTTCTTTTCCTTTTTCTTTTTTTTAGTGAGGCAATTGGGGTTAAGTGATTTGCCCAGGGTCACACAGCTAGTAAGTGTTAAGTGTCTGCGGCTGGATTTGAACTCAGGTACTCCTGACTCCAGGGCTGGTGCTCTATCCACTGCACCACCTAGCTGCCCCCAGTGGGTTCTTTCAATTTCTGTTTTACCTTCTGGTTCTAATAAATCACGGCAGTTTTCCTTGATAATTTCTTGAAATATGTCTAAACACCCCCCCCCCTTTTTTTTTATCATGGCTTTCAGGTAGTCCAATAGTTCTTAAATTATTTCTCCTTAATTTATTTGCCAGGTCAATTGTTTTTCCAATGGGATATTTTTACCTCCCCCCCATTTTTTGACTTTGTTTTATTGCTTCTTTTTTTTTTTAAGTGAGGCAATTGGGGTTAAGTGACTTGCCCAGGGTCACACAGCTAGTAAGTGTTATGTGTCTGAGGCCGGATTTGAACTCAGGTACTCCTGACTCCAGGGCCGGTGCTCTATCCACTGCGCCACCTAGCTGCCCCTGTTTTATTGTTTCTTGATGTCTTATAGTTATTAGCTTCTACTTGCCCCATTTATTTTTTAAGTGATTATTTTCTTCAGTGAGCTTTTTAACCTCCTTTTAACAAATTAATAATAAACATTTTTATTTATAGTTCTGAGTTACAAATGTATCCCTTCTTCTCTCCCTCCCCTCTCCCTGAGGTGGTGAGCAAACAGATGTGGGTTATACATGTGCAATTATGTAAAACATTACCATATTAGTCATTTTGTATAAGAAAACTTAAATTAAAGAAAAAATTAAAGATTGAAAATTAGCATGCTTTAGTCTGTGTTCAATGAAGATAATTTCTTTCTTTGGAGGTGGATAGTATCTTTCATCATTACTCCTTTGGGATTGTCTTGGTTCATTGTATTTATATTACTGAGAACAGTTGTCATTCACAGTTCTTCAAACAATATTGTTTGCACAATATTCTCTTGGTTCTACTCACTTCACTATACATCAGTTCATACAAGTCTTTCCAGACCTTTCTGAAATCATCCTGCTTGTCATTTCTTATAGCACAATAATATTATATCATCATTATACACTTCAGCTTGTTTAGTCATTCCCCAACTGATGGGCATTCCTTTGATTTCTAATTCTTAGCCACCACAAAAAGTTGCTATAAACAGCTGCTATTTTTGTACAAATAGGTCTTTTTCTCTTTTGGGGGATGTCCTTTGGGATATAAACCTAGCAGTGGTATTGCTGTATACAAAGGGTATGCAGAGTTTGATAGCCCTTTGGGCATAGTTTCAAATTGCTCTCCAGTGGTTGGACCAATTCTACTTTTTAAGGTGTTCTTTTCTTCTTCTTTTTTTTCTGTTTAGAATTTTATTTTCCAAATTACATGTAAAAGCAAATTTTGACATCAATTTTTAAAAACTTTGTGTTCCAACTTCTCTTCCTCCCTCCCTTCCCATCCCCCACCCCAAGAACAGAAGCAGTTCAATGTAAGTGATACATGAGTAGTGGAAAACATCTCTACATTAGCTAGGTTGTGAGAGAAAACAGATAAAAACAAGACTTCAGATTAAGGAGTTGTCCAAAAAAAAAAAATGTGTTAGTCTGTTTTCAGATACCATCAGTTCTTTCTCTGTAGGTCTATTGCAATTTTCATAAGTCTTTCAGAGTTATATTGGATCATTGCCTTGCTGAAAATAATGTGCTTCCCAGCAGATCATCTCACACTATTGCTGCTATTCTGTATATAGTACATTTCTCTCTGCCTCAGTTCATGTGGGTCTTTCCAGGTTTTTCTGACAGCATCCTGTTCATCATAACTTTTATACAGTACCTTAAACATGACAAAGAATTTTCTTCACAATAGCCCCATAACTATTTCCCTCCATCGTATTCCCTTCCAATGATATCCTCTATTGTTTTGCTACTGACCACCCCCTTCCCAGCTCTACCCTCCCTTCATTCACCCTTCCCTCCTTATCCTTTTCCTCTCCTACTTTCCTGTAGGGTTAAATAGATTACTCCTCCCAATTGGGTGTGTGTGTGTGTGTGTGTGTGTGTGTGTGTGTGTGTGTGTGTGTTACTCCCTTCTTGAGCCCACTCTGATGAGGTTAAGGTCTTCAAGCTAATTCTGTTTTCTAAATTTTTCTTCCTCTCTTTCTCCTCAACTCTCCCTATGAAATCAAGCAATCCAACATATGTCATACATGTGCTGTTATGCAGAACATCTTCACCTTTCATGAAAGTGTTTTGCTTTTTATAGCTCCCTCCTCCAAACTTCCCTTTCTTCCTTCCCCTCTTCTCCCACTCACCCCCATCTCCTTCCCCACCCACTTTTCCACAGGGCAAAAATATATTACTATATATTTTTATACTATAGTGTGTATGTTATTCCCTCTTTGAGCCATTTCTGATGATAGTAAGGTTCACTTACTGCCTTACTCCTTCCCCCTCTTCCCCTCTCCTTCATAAGCTTTCTTTCTTGTTTCCTTCATGTGAGCTAGCTGTCCCCAGTCCACCTCTCCCCTTCCCCCTCCCCCAGTCTATTCCTCCTACCCCTCAACCCTATAGGTGTTCTTTTCTTCAGTGAATTTTTGTACCCCCTTTTCCCCTTAAAACATAATAGTAGGGGCAGCTAGGTGGCGCAGTGGATAAAGCACCAGCCCTGGAGTCAGGAGGACCTGAGTTCAAATCCGGCCTCAGACACTTAACACTTACTAGCTGTGTAACCCCAGGCAAGTCACTTAACCCCCAATTGCCTCACTAAAAAAAAAAAAAGTAAAAAAACCACATAATAGTATTATAAAATTTCTATAACATTACATTTTGAGCACCCCCTTACCTGCTAGCTCTTTGCTACTTTAAAAGAGCTACTATAAATGCCTTTCTACATGTAGGTCCATTAACTTTGCACAGCCGTACCTCAATTAAATACAATTCACTTGGAAGTCATGAACTTCACCTTCTTGATGCCATGGTCTGGGTTGAGGATGAAGAACAAACATTACAAACAACAATCTTTCAGGTACATGATAATTATTGTGTGTTCCAAGGTAAGCCCTGTTTAGTAAGTTTTTGTTCACAGTTTCATACGGCTTTCCAAAATGGCTAAAGTAGTTCATAACTGCCAGAAGTTGAACAAAGAATTTGACCAGGTGTTTCATAAGAGCGTATATTTAGAGCAGGAAGGGGGAAATTCAGCAGCCATCTGGTCCAACCCTTGAATTTTATGGATGAAGAAAGAGAGGGCCCGAGAAGTCATATGATGTGTCCAATGGCCCGTTATTGTTATGGACAAGTTGGAGAGCCTCGAAGTAAAGTCTGGGGTCATTCTAGATCTGTTCTACAGTTAGACATAGTCAGAATAATTAGGACTGGTTAGTGACTGGGTCCAGTAAGTCATTGTTCTGATGTCAGGCTAGAAGATGATCTCCATTGCAGTGCCTCAAGTATTTCTGATTTTCCCTGTGATGTTTAACATGGATTTAGATGGAGGTAGAGATAAAATCTTTATTAAATTTGCAGATGACAGAAAACCTAACACAATGGATGGTAGTCAGGATCCAAAAATATTTTGAGAATCCAGAAGACTTTAAGAAGACAAAATTAAATATGAGTGAAAAATCTTTGGTAGTTACTCAGAAAGTCAGTTTCACATGTAGAAGATGAACAAGTATAATGGCCAGATAATGGTTCATCTAAAAAGGGTCTGGGCGTTAACTGTAAGCTCACTGTGAGTCAACAGTGTGGGACTGTAACCAATGAAGCTAATTCATTCATAGGCTTCATTGTTCTCTGCCTTGATCAGATTTGTAGTGTTGTGATTGGTTATCAGCACCATGTTTTAGGAAGAACATTAACTACACAGGTGGGTGGCCAGAGGATGATGGGTGACCAACCTGTTAAAGGTCTTGGAGAACATGTCATGAGGATAAGTTGAAAGCACTGGGACTTTTGAGAAGATTTGGGGATGGGAGGGGACTAGCTTAGTATTTGGAAGACGGTCAGGCTGTCTGGTGGAGAGGGATTAGATTTATTTAATTTGGTCCTAGAAGGCAGAACCAAGAGCTGTGCGTGGAAATTGCAAAGAATGAGTAAATGATGAATGCGAAAAGCATTTATTAAGCAGTTATTATATACCAGGTTCTGTGCTAAGCACCAGGGATACAAATCTGTAAACAAGCAAAACAGTCCTTACTCTCATGAAGCTTAGGTTTGAATGGAAGAAGACAGTATAATGGGAAGCCCAAAGTGTAGTAGGGGGAGAGGATAGTGAGATGGTTTGGAAATGGTCTCAGTCTGACTTAAAGCTCAACTATCAGAACCCATGGGCAAAAAGTCCAGGTGGTTCTGAAGGAAAGTGGGTTGAGGATAGGATGAAAAACTTGAAAACAATTAAACTGCCCCAGAGTAGGTTGGGCTACCTCTGAGGCTTCACTGGCATTCTTCAAGCTAAAAGCAGAATGACTGTTTTGCATGGATGTGTAAAAGAGATTCTTGGGTATGAGCTATACTCGATGTCTTGATCCTTTCCAACTCTTGAGGTTTTATGAATTTAATTTAATTAGTATGTTACTTCTCAATATATTAAAAACAATTATACACTTAATATTAGAAATCAACATTCTTTTAGACTTTCTTTGCCATAACCAGTTACATTTAAATAAATGAGTTTCTTTCTCTCTTTTTTTTTTTTTGGTTGGGGCAGTGAGGATTAAGTGACTTGCCCAGGGTCACACACACAGCTAATAAGTGTCAAGTGTCTGAGGTCAGATCTGAACTTAGATCCTCCTGAATCCAGGGCCAGTGCTTTATCCACTGTGCCACCTAGCTGTCCCCTAAATAAATGAGTTTCAATCTGAAAAATGTCATAATTTTTCAGTTCACTCTTTCTCCTTCAGGATTTCCTGTTTGCTCATTCATTCCCATTCACATTACCTTTTTTGAGCACCATTTGCATTTATTCTGTTCTGGTTCTGCTTTTTACTTTGCATTCTTTCTTTCTTTTTTTTTTTTAGTGAGGCAATTGGGGTTAAGTGACTTACCCAGGGTCACACAGTTAGTAAGTGTTAAGTGTCTGAGGCCAGATTTGAACTCAGGTACTCCTGACTCCAGGGCCGGTGCTCTATCCTCTACACCACCTAGCCTCCCCCTTTGCATTATTTCTTTTTTTTTTTTTTTTTTTTTTTTGAGATATTTTATTTTTTCCGTTACATGTAAAGATAGTTCTCAACTTTTGTTTATACATGCTTTACAATTTCAGATTTTTCTCCCTCCCTCCCTCCTCCCCTAGACAGCATGCATTATTTCTTAATGGTTTTCTGTATTTCTTCACGATCTTCATATTTGTCTATCTTAATTCCTAATAGGATTCCATAATGTTAATGTTTCAGTTTTTCACTTTTGTTGGATACTTGAATTACTATTTTTTGCAGCTACAATTAATGCTGTTATAAACTCTTTGAAAGGATAGCTCTTCATTGTAAACATTCACAGGTTTCTATCTTAACAATGAAATTATTGGCCCAAAGGGAATGATCATTTCTGTAACTTATTACATGTTGCTAGATTACTCTCTAAAAAGAGTTGTACTCTTTTTCTTTTCTTTTCTCTTTTCTTTGTGGGGCAATGAGGGCCAAGTAACTTGTCCAGGGTCACACAGAGTGTCAAGTGTCTGAGGCCTGATTTGAACTCAGGTGCTCCTGAATCCAGGGTCGTACTTTATCCACTGCGCCACCAAGCTGCCCCCAGTTGTACTTATTTGTAATTCCATCAGCATCCCACCCCTGCTAACATTCATCTTGGGCCCTTTTTTTATTTTTTATTTTTGCCAAATTGATGGGTACAAGGTGGTATCTCAGAGTTTTCATATTGTTGGATTTTTTTTCATCTGATTATTAACAATTGGTATTTTCTCCTTTGAAAATCAGATATTTGTATGAACTGACCCAGACTAATTAGAATTTTATAGTTAGCTTTGCTTTGAACTTTGGGTTACATTTAGTTCAGATAGCTAATACATTTTTTTTTGGTTGGGTTTTTTGTTTGTTTTTGCGGGACAGTGGGGGTTAAGTGACTTGCCCAGGGTCACACAGCTAGTAAGTGTCAAGTGTCTGAGGCCAGATTTGAACTCAGGTACTCCTGAATCCAGGGCAAGTGCTTTATCCACTGCACCACCTAGTTGCCCCTAACTAATACATTTGTTTTTATTTATTTATTTATTTTTATTTTGTTGAGGCAATTGGGGTTAAGTGACTTGCCCAGGGTCACACAGCTAGTAAGTATTAAGTGTCTGAGGCTGGATTTGAACTCAGGTTCTCCTGAATCCAAGGCCAGTGCTCTATCCACCGCGCCACCTGGCTGCCCTGCTAATACATTTATTAAAAGATTATTATATGACACCAGTCTCCTGCTTTTGAGGGAATGGGAGAAAATGTGATTCCATTGAGTCAGGTCTCCTGCTGGAAGATGAGAAACATCACTTTCCCAAGTACCTGTCCCTTTTATTAAACTGTCTAAGACCATGAGAGGACTCTACCCTGAGTCCAAATTCCCACCAACAATGAACAGATCTACCTAGACATTACTCAATCATTAACACACTCACCCCATTGCAGTGATTCTAAATCCCATAGTGGTAGTCATTATTTGAAGGCCTTTTCTCATCCCCACTGCCTGATTCCCATTCCTCTCAAACCAACTCTCCCAATGTCGACCTACCTCTGGTTACATAAAGAGAACATGATTTTTTTCTTAAAAATTTTTTTTGATATTCATTTTTTAATTTTTTAATATAGTATTTATTTTTTGCCAGTTACATGTAAAGATAGTTTTCAGCATTGATTTTTGTAAGATTTTCAGATAACATTTCCACATTAGTGCATGTTGTGAAAGAAGAATCAGAATCAAAGGGAAAAAACCACAAGAAAGAAAAAACAAAGCAACACAAAAAGTGAAAATAGTGTGCTTCAATCTGCATTTAGACTACATAGTTCTTTTCCTGGATGAGGAGACCATTTTCCATCATGAGTCTTTTGGAATTGTCTTGGATCATTATATTGCTGAGAAGAACTAATTCTTTCACAGTTGATCAGGGAATAATGTTGCTATTATTGTGTACAATGTTCTGCTGGTTTTACTCATTTCACTTAGCATCAGTTCATGTAAGTCTTTGCAGGTTTTTCTGAAAATCAGCCTGCTTATTATTTCTTTTTTTTTTCCATAAAAGTATTTTATTAGTTTCCAGTTACATGTAGAGATAGTTTTCATCATTTGTTTGTATAAGATTTCTAGTTTCAAATTTTTCTCCCTCCCTCCCCCCTCCCCAAGACAGCAAGCAATCTCATAAAGGTTACATATGTACAATCACATTAAACATATTTCTGCATTAGTCATGTTGTGAAAGAAGAATCAGAGCAAAAGGGAAAAACCTCAAAAAGGAAAAACAAAAATAGAAATAGTATGGTCCAATCTGCATCTAGATTCCACAGTTATTTTTTTCTGGATTTCGAGAATATTTTCTATCATGAGTCCTTTGGAACTATCTTGGACCATTGTATTGCTGAAAAGAGTCAAGTCTGTCACATTTGATTAACACACAGTGTTGTTGATACTGTGTACAATGTTCTCCTGATTTGGCTCATCTCACTCAGCATCAGTTCATGTAAGTCTTTCCAGGTTTCTCTGAAATCTGCCTGCTCATTGTTTCTTATCTGCTCATTGTTTCTTATAGGACAATAGTATTACATCACATAATATACTACAACTTGTTCAGCCATTCCTTAATTGATGGGCATCCCCTCAATTTCCAATTCTTTGCTACCACAAAAAGAGCCGCTATAAATATTTTTGTACATGTGGGTACTTTTTTTCCCCTTTTTTATGATCTCTTTGGGATACAGACCTGGTGGTGGTATTCCTGGGTCAAAGGGTATACACAGTTTATAGTCCTTTGGGCATAGTTCCAAATTGTTCTTCAGAATGGTTGGATCAGTTCACAACTCCATCAACAATGCATTAGTGTTCCAATTTCCCACACCATCTCCAACATGATCATTTTTCTTTTTTGTTATATTAACCAATCTGATAGGTATACCTCAGAGTTAACAGTCGTTTTTAAAATGAACTTTTTTTCCCCTTTTTGTTTTGGTGAGGCAGTTGGGGTCCAGTGACTTGCCCAGGGTCACACAGCTAGTAAGTGTCAAGTGTCTGAGGCTGGGTTTGAACTCAGGTCCTCCTGACTCCAGGGCTGGTGCTCTATTTACTGCACCACCTAGCTGCCCTAACATTCGGTTTTTTGTTCTATTTTGTTTTGTTTTTTTAGTTCCAGATTCTCTCCCCTTAGCCCTTCCTTCCCAGTTGAGAAGTTATGCAATATAGTATTCATTATACTTGTGAAGTCGTGCATGATATATTTCTGTATTAGTTCTGTTGCCAAAAAAGAAAGAAAAAGAAAGTGCAAAAAATATGCTTCCATCTGCACTTAGTTCATCAATTCTTTGTCTGGAGAAATAGCATTTTTCATCATGGGTCCTTTGGAATTATCTTGGATCATTGTATTGATTAAAGTAGCTAAGTTTTTTATAGTTGATCTCATTACAAATTTGCTGTTACTGTGTACATTGGTGTCTTGATTCTGCTCACTTTGTATCAGTTCATATAAGTCTTCCCAGGTTTTTCTGAGAGCATACTTATCATCATTGCGTGTAGCACAATAGTACTGCATCACAACCATATATCACAACTTGTTTAGCCGTTCCTCAATCTCTTCAATTTCCAATTCTCACCAAAAAAAAGAACTTCCTTAAATATTTTTGTCCATATATGTTCTTTTCCTTTGATCTTTTTGGAGTATAGACCTAGTAGTAATATTGCTGCATCAAAGGGTATATAGTTTGATAGCCCTTTGGGCATAGTTTCAAATTGTTCTCCAGAATGGTGGGATCACTTCACAGCGGTCAATTGGTGTCTTAATTTTTCCACATCCTTTTCAACATTTGTTATCTTTTTTTTCTGTCATATAAGTTAAACTGATAGGTATGAGGTGGTAGATAAATTTGTTGTTAATCTTTTCCTCCAGTTTCCTGCCTTCTAGTTTTGGCTACATTCGTTTTGTTTATGCAAAATTAAAAAATTTTCATATAATTAAAATCGTCTACTACCCTATATTCCATACCTGGGTGCATAGGGCTTGGAATCAGGAAGACTCATCTTCCTGAGTTCAGATTTGGCCACACTAGCTGCATGATCCTGGGCAAGTCACTTAATCCTGTTTGCCTCAGTTTTTCATTTGTAAAAAGAGCCAGAGAAGAAAATGGCAAACTGTTTCAGTGTCTTTGCCAAGAAAACCCCAAATGGAATCAATCATAAAGGGTCAGGCATGACTAAAACAACTGAACAACAAAATTGCATACCTAATCGTTGCTTTGTTTGTTTTGTTTGTTTTGTTTGTTTGTTTTTTTTTTTGCAGGGCAGTGAGGGTTAAGTGATTTGCCCAAGGTCACGCAGCTAGTAAGTGTCAAGTGTCTGAGGTTGGATTTGAACTCAGGTCCTCTTAAATCCAGGGCTGGTGCTTTATTCACTGTACCACCTAGCTCTCCCCAGATTATTATAGCTTTCTAATAAAGTTTGAAATCTGGTACACCTAGGCTACCTCATGCTTTATTTTAATGTTACTGCTTTTTACTTAGCTTCTTCCATATTCTTCACCTCTGTGTATTTGCATTCTCAATCAATCTATAGATTTACAGTTTTTCTATTCTGCCAGTTATTTGTGCTGTGTAGGCCATAAATTCTCTACCAATTCTTATTTCTCTTTTCAACCATTAAGGAGTAGTGTGCCATGTGGTTCCATACTATCCTCAGTCTGCTGTAGCCTCTGCCTCATAAGATATTGAGTCATTTTCCTTTGTTTTCCAATATTTATTCATAGATATTTGAACTCCTTTATTAGATCTGGAGGTTATATTTCCTTGTGCTGTTTATGTCTTCCCTGGTGATTATCTGCTTATGCTCAAGGTCTTTTGAGGTTTTTTTTCTCTTGAGATCTTTAATAATTTCAGTCTTTCCTCCTTATTTTCCCCTATTACTCCCTTTCTGACTTACTCCCCTCTGATGTTTGTTTCCTGGGAGGCTGGATCAGTATTAGTGTCTCAGTCCTCCTCCCATGCTAGGAAAACCATGGTTCACCAGCCAAGGTTTCTCTGCCCCAACTCACTTCTGGGTAGACAAAACTGACCCCAAACTGGGTGGGATGTTCTTTCCCCTCAGGCTTCCTGGAGTGCTGCAAGTGGTGGTGCCATTGTCCTCTTCGTAGTCCCCCCCCCCCAATCCCCCCACGCGCCCCCCCCCCTCATTCTGCTGTATTTCCTCTGCTCCCCTGACATAGAACACTGCCACACAGTTATTGCAGTCTGAGCAAATTTCTCCCACGGCACTGGGAGGGGGGAAGAGGGTGTGGTTAGGGTGTGGAATTAAATGTTGCAAGCCCATCTGTCAGTTCATGCATCCCTGGTGGGCACTGGGGAAGGGAATGTTGAGTGAGTGCTGCTAGCACATGGAGTTTGTATCTTATTTGGATTTTTGGACTCCTAGACCATGGAGACAGCTAAAATTGCTTTATCTGGGGAAGATCATTCTGATTTGGTGGGGTTTAGGAGGTCATGAGGATTGGAGAAAATGTCTAGGCTGCTGTCATGTGATCTGGAAATTGCAATAATCTTTTAAAATCATTCTCTTCCTGCAATATCATTCCCATCACCAGTCATCACAGAACAGTGTCCTAGTACCTGCTCAGTGGGTTTACGATCTGTCCATTTATGCACTTGAACAATGGCAAGTGATCAGAGATCTGATTGTATTTTAATATAATATTGTGTTTAGTATAATATAAAATTGTTCCTATTAAAAAGTCTTAATGCCTTAAGCTATCACTTAGCTCCTGATTTGCCCTACTGTATGTACATTTTAAGGTTAGTGTAATCAGTGTGTACATACTGTTTTGTTTTGCCTTTTCCCATTTAGGCTGTTTGATTTCCATGTGTTGACACGGTCCATAGTTGTCGTTTTAATAACATAATAATAATAATAATAATAATAATAATAATAATAATAATAATAATAATAATAACTACTGTTGCTAATATTTATTACCTACTCTTATTATGGTTTCATTGTTTTAGGAAATTATTAGTATGGAAACTCTCTCTGCCAAGTGCATGCTGGCAGCTTAGCTGCAATTTATTGTCATAGAGTTTCCTGTAGATACTAACAGGTGAGCTGACTTGCCTTGTTCATACTGGGTCAGAAGCTAGATTTGAACTCAGGTAAGTCTTTCTGACTATATGGTTCATCTTTAAGGTCCACTGTACCATGTTGCCTCTCTTTTAAATTTTATCTATTTGCATTTTTAACAGTTTTGAATTCTTTTTTGTAGCCTCAGAAAAGTTTATTTTTAGAGCTGGTCTTGACATTTTTGAGGATGATGGGTTTTAGAACTGTAAGGAATTGTGGACATTCAATAATTGAATTTCATTTAACAAACTTGTTAAAACGCCTACTTTGTGCAAGAGACTGTACAGAATGCTTCAGGTATCAAGACATAAATGAATAACTCCTGCCTTTCAGGTATTTTAATTCTTCTGGAAGATCTGTTTCCTCTAACTTTAAAGCCTAGTTCTTTCTTTGACAACTAAAATCTTGAAAAGATTATAATGGTTGCCTTCCTTTCTTTACCTCTCATACCCTTTTAGTCGTTTACAATGTGCTGCAGGGCCTTTCTCCAAGATTACCCATGATTTCTTTTTACGTACCCAGTCTGTTTTACTTAGGGGTACTCACTTAGTTTCACTGCAGCTGTTGGCACTGTCATCTCTTTGTATCAGATCTTGGTTTCCCCTGCGTCTCTGAATTGTTCATATTCATGTTTCTTACAGTGCAACATTGTTTTATTGTATTCATGCCCCATTATGTGTTTAGCCATTCCCCAATTGGTCAACATCCATTATTTCTCATTCTTTGCTGTTACCAAATTGCTGCTATGACTATCTTGATTTATAGAGGAATCATGTTTTCAGCTCCTTGGAATATATGCTGATTAGTAGAATATCTGAGTCAAAAGAATATGGACATTTTAGTTACTTTGTTAGCATAATACCAAATTGCTTTCCAAAGTGTTTGACCTAACTCACATTTGGACCAACAGTATATTATTGTGCTTGATATTCTACAACCCTTCTCTCATTTTTTGCCCACTTGCTGAATGTGAGGCAAAATGTTGAGTTGTTTTGATTTACATTTAACTTATCTTAGGAGCATTCTTTCCTGTGGTTAATAATTTGAGGTTCTTTTGAGAAACATTTGTTCATATTCTTTGACCACTTATCTTTTAGGAAAACTTCCTAAAACACAGGTCTGATAATGTCATATATATCCTACTCCTATCCCCCACTCCCACCCCACCCTGATAAACTCTAGTTGCTCCTGGTTAACCTAAAATTAAATATAAAACCATCTCTTTTCATAACCTGATCTAGTCAACTTGTCTAGTATTCTTATGCTTGACTCCCTTCCATGCATTTTTCCAATCCAGTGTTTTACTGACCTTCTTATTGCTGTTTTTTTTGTATATGACATTCTACCTCAATGTCTAGCATAATGACTTTGACATTGGAGTTACTTAGAATTTGATTTCCAGTTTTGGGTTATTAAAAATGTATTTTGTACTGATATGCCTTTAAAAAAATAAACTTTGTAGTGATATGATGATACCTTATGTTAAGGGCTAAAATTCTAGCTAAACTGTCTAAAATATCTAATGAGTGGTCGCCAATCAATTACAAGCTTTAGCAAGAGTTAGACTTTTAAGCATTTATTAAGGAGAATAAGAATTTGGTAAAGAGAGAGAGAAAGGCCTAGATTCCTATCTATTAAAGGGAGAGCACATTTCTAGCTCCCTTCTCCGCCAGAGTCCTCAGGAAAAAGCGCGAGACTGAGCGCCAGTCTCTTCCTTCCTCCTCCCACTAGTCCGCGTCACTTCCTGAATCCTGAAGAAAAGACTCCTGGTCTTGCCCTCAAAGACCTTCCCTTCATGGGCAGAACTCTTCTACAGTAAGTATCCAGCAGGTGGCATTATTCCAATCGTTACACTTATTAGTCCTAACTTGTGGCTGAAGTCTTAGACCTCAGAGTTTGCTGGGTATCTGAGAATTTATATATGTATTGAACATTACCATTTTGATCCTTGGTGCCAACAAAATATATACTCAGAATAGTTACCATACATGTTTATAAACTGAATATTTTTCAAATTTCTCTAGATGCACTTAAGGTAAATAGAAATTCATTTAAAAGCCTCACTGAACTACTGGATTCATTACTGAATACTTTATTAAATAGTCATTATGTATTTTCTTGATCAATATTGTTATTGATGACAATAATTACTAGCATGTGAGAGTGAATTTTTAAATACGAAAAGGGCCATTATACTAAAAAATTGAGAAATACTAATTTAGTGCTTTTATGTTTTAGAAACAGGCCCAAGGCTGTTGCTCCCTCCCCACCCCCACCCACCTTGAAAACACCTTCACTAGAATCTACCATTCCTTTGTTACCTTCTTATGCCTCTCTTTTCTTAGAAAAAACTGTCTACAATCCCAGTATCACTCGTTTTTAGTCATGTCTTACTCTTTGTGACCCCCTTTTAGGGCAGAGATATAGGAGTGGTTTGCCATTTCCTTCTGCAGCTCATTTTACAGATGAGGGAGAAACTCTGAGGATCTTCCCCTACCAGATTGATTCTTTTGTGAAGGCAAAACAAGCCATCTTTTGCCTCATTTCTTACCTATCCTTGATCACTGAATGGGCATTGCCTCAGACACACTGAATCAGGTGGCATCATCAGTCATCGTGACTGATGTCTTGCCACTGGACTCCTGATGACTTTGGAGGAAAGAGTGAGGCTGGTGACTTCACACAGCCCTGCTTCACTTAAATCCAATTCACTGCAAGTCAAGACATCACCCTCCTGGTCATTGTTCCTCTTTGAGAATGAAGGATGAACAACAAACATAGGTGAGGAAACTGAGTTATAAGTGACTTGCCCAGGGTCACACAGCTAGTAAGTGTTTGAGGCCAGAGTTGAATTCACAAAGATGAGTCTTTTGATTTGGGGCAAACACTCTTATCCACTCTGCCACCTAGCTGCCTGTGGTTTCTGATCTTATCTTGCAACTAAAACTCTCCCCAAATGTTGAAAATGATCTCATTTACCAAAAAAAGATGGCTTTTTTTCAGTTCTCATCTTTGACTTGTCAGCAACATTTGGCCCTGTTGACTACATTCTCTTCCTAGGTATTCTTTCCTTTCTGAATTTTCATGACATTGCCCTCTTGGTTCTCTTTCTACTTATCTGACCCTTTCCAGTCTTCTTTACTGGATCATCATACATAGCCCCTTAACGGTTTGGGGTTTACCCCAGGTTTTTGTCCTGGGGCATCTCTATGCTTTCTCAGACTTTTTGGTGTCTTTGTTTTTGAGCTGTTCAGTCATGTCCAACTCTTTGTGACCTCAGACACTCACTAGCTGTATGACTGTGAGCAAATGACTTAATCCTTTCTGCCTTAGTTTTCTCATCTATAAAATGAGCTGAAGAAGGAAATGGCAAAACACTCCAATGTCTTTGCCAAGAAAATCCCAAATGGAGTCACGAAGAGGTGTATGTGAGTGAACAACAACAACAAAAGATCAGAAGAGGCTTATAAAGCATTGGTGTGTAGTGTACTGCCCTGAAGCTAATTTAACCTATCTTCTTGACTTGCCAGACTGGATGTGGGGTATACAGGAAGCCCTGAATGAGTAAAGGATGAAGCCCATCCTGAGCTGACATGATTAGAACCCGTAGGACTCCCTGTGTGTCCTTGAGCATTGAACCAGCTGAAAAACAGGCACCAGTCAGTCTTCATCAGACTGAGAAACTGTGGGGATGCGGGGGGGGGGGGGGGGAACCTTGTAGATAAGCAGCCCAAAATATCTTTGTAGTCTAACAGTTCCCTAGGGAAAAAATATTCTGTTTTTGCCATCCTACTTCCTCATGTTCCTCTTTCCTTCCTTTTGCTTTCTCTTCCCTTTAGGAGGGGATTAATGCCTTCCCCACCCCTATTGCTCCCTCTTTCCTCCCATGCTACTCCCATTTGGGAAGGGATCACTTTCCACTCTTCCTCTACCCTTGCTGCAATTCCTAAGTATACAAGCTTCTGTCTTGAATGTGAATTCCTTGGTACTTTGTATAGGCTTTCTCTTGTAATAAATCCATTTGTAACACATGTCTCATGGGCTTAAGAATTATTTTTGGTTAACAAGTATAAGTAGATGCCAGGATTTTTCTAAGAATTTCATTGTGAAAGGATTTGAATTCAGGTCTTCCTGCCTCCAGGCCCAGGCCTCTGTCCAAGGAACCCCCTTGCTGCCCCCTCTGCTTTATTACCATTTCTGTGCATATGATTCAATATCAGTATATCTAGCCCTCGCTTCTCTCCTAATATCCACACCACCAACTGTCTGTTGAACATTTCAGACTCCATGTCCCATAGGCATCTCAGACTTATGTGTCCATTATCTCCTCCCAAACCTCAACTCTGCCTCTTCTGACCTTAAGTGTATTTCTGTCATTGGTACCACCATTCTTCCAGTCACTCAGATTTACAACCTTGACATTATCCTGAACTCTTGACTGTTCTTCACCTCACCTATCCATTAGTCAAGTTTTATAATTTCTACCTCCTCAATATCACTTGTGTCAGTTGCCTTCTCTCTACCCATACAGCCACTACTTTAGTTCATGACCCTGTATGGGGTTTTCTTGGCAAATACTAGAATGGTTTGTCATTTCCTTCTCCAGTGGATTAAGGTAGAGGTTATGTGACTTGCCCAGGGTCACGCAGCTAGTTCAGCCTCTTATCACTTTTGATCTGGACTGTTGTAATAGCTTTTAAGCGCCCTCCCTTTTTCAAGACTCTATCATTTCCTATTCATCCTTTGTACAGTTGAAAAATTGATTTCCTAAAGTTCAGGTCCAACCTTGTCAATTCCCTGCTCAATAAACTCTCTAGGATCAAATATAAGCTCTCTCTGTTTGGCAGTTGAAGCCCTTCTCAACCTGACCTTTTCCATACTTAGTATACATTGTTCAGTTTACATTGTTTTCTTGGCTCTGCTTACTTAGCTTTGTATGGTTAGTTCATTTAAGTCTTTCCATCCTTCTATATTTATCATGTTCATTGTTTCTTTTTCTTTTTTTTTGTGGGGCAGTGAGGGTTAAGTGACTTGCCCAGGGTCACACAGCTAATAAATGTCAAGTGTCTGAGGCTGGATTTGAACTCAGGTCCTCCTGAATCCAGGGCTGGTGCTTTATCCACTGTGCCAACTGGCAGCCCCATTCAATTCCTTTTTTTTTTTTAAGTGAGGCAATTGGGGTTAAGTGACTTGCCCAGGGTCACACAGCTAGAAAGTGTTAAGTGTCGGAAGCCGGATTTGAACTCAGGTACTCCTGACTCCAGGGCTGGTGCTCTATCCACTGTGCCACCTAGCTGCCCCCCCCCCTTTTTTTTTTTTACCATTCAATTCCTTTTAAAGAAAATTTGGCACATAGAGTTCACCAAGTGTATATTATTTGATAGACATGTTCAAGATGAATATGCCTTCATTTTCTGTAGCACTTTTAAACATTATATGATTTCCTTGTTGTTTTTTCCTGCTCTTTCAGATTATCTTCTATGTTCATATATCTGTTGATATCACATATGTATTTAGTTATTTACATAACCTCCTCCTTTGTTAGGATGTAAGCTCCTTAAGAGAAGGTACTATTTGTGCCTTTCTTTGTATATTCAGTGCCTGACACATGGTAAGTTAATATTTGCTGACTGATTCATGTCTACTTGGGGGAGGGGAGGCAGGGCAAGGAGGGTTAAGTGACTTGCCGGGGGTCACACAGCTAGTAAGTGTCAGGTGTTCGGATTTGAACTCAGGTCCTCCTGAATCCAGTACTGGTGCTTTATCCACTGTGCCACCTAGCTGCCCCCCATGTCTATGTTTCTCTAACCTTTTCCTTTTCATGTGAGAATTCAAGATATTTATATTTAATTTATAATTTAAAACATTGACTTAGTTTCTACTATCTAAAAAAATTGTTATTTATATGGACAGAAGGTAATATTAACTTTAAATATTGATTTGGAATGTGCATTGCCACTCTTCATTTGCCTTTTTTTTCCTTCTTTGGTTATCTCTGGTGTTCTTTGAGTTATAGACCTTTAATTCATTTTGCCTTTTTGTTGCTTTAATTTCTCAAACTTAGCTGTATCATTGATTACTATAATCAACATAGTTTTAGCACCCTATTGAGATTAAAAGCCAGTTTATTCCTCTTGAACAGTGTCAGTTATTTCAAATGTTTCTTTCTGGGTATTTTTCCAGCTCAGTTTCAAAGGCTCTTTTGAAGTATGTTTTTTCTTCATAAATTCTTTGAGGGCTGTTTAGTTTTTGGATGTCCATGTTTTGTTTTCAAACAGAATGATTAGATTTTTGAGGGAAGCTGATTCTGGTCTAGAAGTCCTTTTTAAAAATGCCAGCAGTAAAAGTCTCATGAGACTGGTTATTTTATTTTATTTTATTTTATTTTTGGTGAGTTTTATCTTATTCTCTTGGGCACTGAAAGGTGGTTTTTTTTGTTTTCATTTTGGCCACATTTGTGCTTGGTGAGTTGAATTTTGAGTTTACCCTTGTTGAGGTTCTATGGATTCTTTTTGCTGTGCTGCTTGGTTTTGATTGTCATAAATGTCCTTGAGTCCTTTCATGAAGTATAGTGATTTCATCTAATTTTTTACTTTGATTTTTTTTGAAAACCTCAAAATTCCCTCATCTGTGGTCTAAATCACTTTCATTCATATTACTTCATTTCCCTATTTGTTTTGTTTTCTCAGCTTTTCCTTCTTAAACTATATTATCTACCTATCTGGTTTTTGCTGTTAATCCACCATATAAGGATCAGCCTAACTGAATATTAAAAGGCTCATCACAAATGAGCATAATAATCTTGTTAACAAAGCAACATTCAGAACGGCCCTGTGTCCTGGGCCCTAAATCCTGCCTGGCCTTGTTTGACTATGTCCTGGAGTAGGGTTGACTCAGGCTGGTCCCTGTGGTTCTGGCACCAGATTAGAATTACAGAATTTCAAAGTTTGAAGAGAACTACTCACAGTGGAGTTCCCTCTGCCTCTGCCCTTTTCCTCTCATCAGCTAGTTCCTCCTTTAGCCTTATTTTAAGGATGATGCCCAGTCCAACCATATCTTCATTCCTCTTCAGACTGCCCTCCTGACTGTGAACTTTTTCTGTCATGACCTATGGTGACCTTTGTTCTCTTTGCTCCCCCCCCCAACCTCCACTAAAAAAAAAACAAACAAACAACCCAGGCTATTCAAATTTTTCTATATTTTTTGGTGTATATTTCTTTAGCTCTGGACTTCCCTTTTATTGATAATAGTAGTTTCACTTTGGGATTACCCCAATTCACTTCCTCTTTCAATAATTTTTTTTCTTTATCTACAAGTCTTTAGAAACATTAAGTGCTTCAGTACTCTGAAGATTCTTCTAGTAAGCAGTTGGTTTATTGTGAGATTTGGGATAAATATTTGTTTAAGACGTCTTTAAAATGTATGTGTCTCTATAAACTTGTCACATTCTTTGAAAATATCTATCTTTTCTTTTATGAATTATGCTGACTTTTGTGGGAGAGAATTCCTGGATGCAAGATCTAGGATTCTTATTTTTGTGCACATAACATTCCAATTTCTCTTACAATAAATGATAAGATATTCCTCATAGATATTCCTTAGCAGGATTTTCCTCTTGCTGGTTTTTTGTTTGTTTGTTTTGTTTTTTGGTGGGGCAATGAGGGTTAAGTGACTTGTCTAGGGTCACACAGCTAATAAGTGTCAAGTGTCTGAGGTCGGGTTTGAACTCAGGTCCTCCTGAATCCAGGGTGGGTGCTTTATCCACTGCACCATTTAGCTGCCCTCCTCTTGCTGCCCCCGAAATCCTATAGATTCTTTCAGTTTATTGTTTGGAATTTTAAAAAATAATTTTGGAAACTTTCTTGAAATTATTACTGGAATATACTGTTCATAATTTGTTTTTTTCCTATAGTTTCTAATGTCAGGAATTTTAAAAAATTAACCTTTTAAAAAAATATCATTAGAATGTTTTCCAGACATTCTTCTCCTACCCCACCTCCTCCACAGAGCCATCTCATATAACAATTTTTTAAAGAGAAGAGGGAAAAAATCTAGGAAATTTAATTAACACATCAAAAAAAATCTACTTTATTTCAGAATTTTCTTTCTTCTTTCCTTTTTTTTTTTCCTTTTTTGCGGGGCAGTGGGGATTAAGTGACTTGCCCAGGGTCACACAGCTAGTGTCAAGTGTCTGAGGCTGGATTTGAACTCAGGTACTCCTGAATCCAGGGCCGGTGCTTTATCCACTGTGCCACCTAGCAGCCCCCTCTTTCTTATTTCTATTACTAGCATTTCCAGAACGGGTCAAATAATATTTAGGAGAATGGACATTTTTATGTAGTATTGTCATTTTTATTGTATTGACTCAGGCATCTTCATGAACAATTAATGTTTCTCCAATTATTTAGCCCTCTGCTTCAGTAAAGACAGTTTTATAGTTTAGATTCATATAGTGCCTGCGGGAATCTTAAAGGATTCACTCCCAGGAATTTTATAGCTTCTGTAGTTATTTTGAAAAGAATTTCTTTTAGCTCTTTTCTGCTGGGTTTTAAAAAAGAATTATAGAATCATGTATGCAAATTTGTTTCATATCCTGCAACTTTGCTAAAGTTATTGTTTCAATTTCAGTTGGCTGTTTAGGAAGAATCCTAGAGTATGCCTAAATATACCACCATATCATCTGCAAAAAATGATATAGTTAGCCCTTTCCACATTGCAGTTTTCCCCTTCATGGTTTTGAAAAATTTAATGGGAATTTTTTTTGGAGTTTTGTGGAAGCCACACATGACATACAAAGACCATCAGACATTTAGGAATTCAGAAATGCACAAAATATATGTATAGTATATAACATCTACCCAAATTTTACAATAAGGTACTGTAAATCCCCCATAAAAGAAAAAAAAAATTCAGACTTCTCTGGTGTGGAGGGCAACAATTTTTACATGAATTTTCCAGATTGCAGGGTGCCACACCCTTATTCCCCGTGATGCAGAAGGAATAACTTAATTTCTTTTTCTCTTTGCCCATGCTTATTCTCTCAATTTCTGTTACTTGTCTTTTTGCTATGGCTATCGTTTCTGCTACTATGTTGAATAGTTGTGATAAATGGACATATCTTTGCTTTACCCCTGATTTTATTGGAAAGGCTTCTTCTAAGTTTTTTCCATTACATGTGATGTTTGCTCTTGGATTTAGATAAATACTATTTAACTTCCATTTATCTCTTAAGAGTGCTAGAATTTTTTAATAAAAGTGAGTGGTGGATTTTGTGAATCCCTTTTTAAACATCCATAGATAAAAGTCATTGTTTTCATTATTTATCTTACTAACATTTTTTACTACATTTATCATCCTAAGTTGAACTAATCCTCCACTATCAGTATAAATCCAACCTGATCATAGTGAGTAACATTTTGTTTTAGCTTGCTAATACTTTATTTAAAAAATTTTCATCATTGTTCATTAGGGACATTGGTTTATTGTTATTGTTTTTACTTTTTCTTGTTCTTTAAATTTTTAAGTGTCTTTTGTCTACTGCATAGATTCAGGATATTTCACGTTGTTTCTTTTACTACCTGCATTTCTTTTGTTATTTTGAGTGTTTCACTTGTACTGTAGCATTTTTTTTAAAAAAATGTATGCAGCAGCTTAAATCCTCATTTTATGTTTTGGTAGATTTTTATTGGCTTGTGTAGTTTAAAAATCTGTTTTTATTTTATTTTGAGCCATATGAAAGCAGCTTGCTCCTTGGGTGTTTCTTTGCCTTTTTTAATATAAAGCTTTACAGTGTACACGGTTTTTAATTTTTATTTTTAGTCCTTTAAAATTCCCTTAGTGGTTCTTTTACCTATTCAGTTGCATTTGTTATAATTTCTTGCATTGTTTCAGTTGCTACTTTTATTATCTTCCTTTTCTTCTCTCCACCTACTTTATTATATACATTTCCACTCATTGATTTTGTATTCTTGATCAATTTTCTCATTGCTTTTTGGTGTAAATTTAAAATTTCTTGGGATATTTTCTAGTGACTTTATTGAAAGCTTTCCCCTTGTATCCTATCACTTAACCACCTTCACAAAGTTGTTTACTTTTTAATTAGTGATAGGTTTATTTTTAAATGGTTGGGGTAGGTGACCATTTCCTTACTTGTTGTATAATGGAGCCAGCCTGCCCCCTCCCCAAGACAGCAAGCAATCTGATAACGGTTATATATGTACAATCACATTAAATATATTTCTACATTAGTCATGCTGTGAAAGAAGAATTGGAACCAAAAGGGAAAAACCTCAAAAAAGAAAAACAAAAAAAGTAGAAATAGTATGGTTCAATCTGCATCTAGATTCCACAGTTCTTTTTTTCTGAATTTGGAGAGCATTTTCCATCATGAGTCCTTTGGAACTATCTTGGACCATTGTATTGCTGAGAAGAGTCAAGTCTATCATAGTTGACCAACACACAATGTTGTTGATACTGTGTACAATGTTATCCTGGTTCTGCTCATCTCACTCTGCATCAGTTCATGTAAGTCCTTCCAGGTTTCTCTGAAATCTGCCTGCTCATCATTTCTTGTTTGTTTTTTTGTGTTTTTTTGGTTGGGCAATGAGGGTTAAGTGACTTGCCCAAGGTCACACAGCTACTAAGTGTCAAGTGTCTGAGGCTGGATTTGAACTCAGGTCCTCCTGACTCCAGGGCCAGTGCTCTATCCACTGCGCCACCTAGCTGCCCCTGCTCATCATTTCTTACAGCACAATAGTATTCCATTATATTTATATACCACAACTTGTTCAGCCATTCCCCAGTTGATGGGCATCCCCTCAATTTCCAATCTGGGATTTGTTCTTATCACTTACTATATGCTTAACTGTAGGCAGGTGATGTGATTTCTCTGCAGCACAATTTGTTATGTAAAATGAAGGTGTTTGTTTCTGGATGATTTCTCTCTTTCTGTCTCTCTCACACACACATATGCACATGCACATGCACACACACACGAACACATTGCAAGACAATGGGATATTCAGTTTAGGACCTAGCATGTAATAGATAAAACATATTTTTACTTGTATAAAATCTCCTTAGGAGAATAGACCTGTGACCCATGGCTGCTTCTACTACTAGTTAAGACAATTCTAAATATGTAGCGACTTAAAAATTATTTGTAAATCTTCAGTGAAATAGATTTAATCCTACATATAGGAGATGACAAGAAACTGAAATAGGAAAGCACCAAGACAAACCTTATATATTTCTTCTTTAGAGAAATTTTTTATGCTTTTTAATCTCATGTTACCATTATGAACAAAAGCATGTGCAAATTGTAACCTCTATGGAACTCCCACATCCAGGAAGGAGTAGCCTGCGGGTATGTCCTCATCTCTTCAAGTCCCACTTGATCTTTATAATTTTGTTGCATTTATTTTTTAATTTCTTGGTGTGGGTTCTTTCCATTTCCATTGTTGTAGTTACTCTGTGTATTGTTTCTTGGCTCTGCTTACTTCACTCTGCATCAGATCTGCATGGATCTTTGCAGGCTTCATCACACACATCATTTCTTTCTTTCTTTATTTTTTGCGGGGCAATGAGGGTTAAGTGACTTGCCCAGGGTCACACAGCTAATAAGTGTCAACTGTCTGAGACCCGATTTGAACTCAGGTCTTCCTGAATCCAGGGCTGGTACCTCATCCACTATGCCATCTAGCTGCCTCACATACATCATTTCTTACAGTAATATACATTGATGTACCACAGTTTGTTTAACCATTCACCATTTTATGATTTTTATTTTATTGTTTACAGTTCTTAGCTATCAAAAAAATGCTGCTGTATATGTGCGGACTTTATTCTTATTGATGGCTTTCTTAAGATATAAGCTCAATGATGGCGTCTCTGGTTCAATAATGGAGTCTCTGGTTCAAAGGGTATGAACATTTTAGTAACTTTATTTACTTTCTGGCTGCTTGCAATATTTTCTCCTTGACTTGGGAGCTCTGGAATTTGGCTCTAATATTCCTGGAAGTTTTCATTTTGGGATCTCTTTCAGGAGGTGATTGGATTCTTTCAATTTCTATTTTACCTTCTGTTTCTAGACTATCAGGGCAATTTTCTCTGACAATCTCTTGGAAGATGATGTCTAAGCTCTTATTTTGATCATGGTTTTCAGGTAGTCCAATAATTTTCAAATTATCTCTCCTGGATCTATTTTCCAGGCCAACTGTTTTTCCAAGAAGGTATTTCACATTTCCCTCTTTTTTATTCATTTGGATTTGCTTTATTGTGTCTTGGTTTCTCATAAAGTCACTAGCTTACATTTGTTCCATCCTAATTTTGGGGTGGGGGGGAATGCCTCAGGGCAGTGAAGGTTAAGTGACTTGCCCAGGGTCACACAGCTAGTAAGTGTCAAGTGTCTGAGGCCAGATTTGAACTCAAGTCCTCCTGAATCCAGGGCCGGTGCTTTATCCATTGCTCCACCTAGCTGCCCCCATTCCATCCTTATTCTTACGCAATTACTTTCTTCAGAGAGCTTTTTTGTTTGGCTTTTCAAGCTGTTGATTTTCTTTTTATGACTTTCCTGCATCACTGTCATTTTTTCCTCTATCTCTCTTAGTTTATCTTCAGAGTCCTTTTTGAGAACTTCTGTGGCTTGAGACCAATTAATATTTTTCTTGAAGCTTTGTATGTAGGAGCCTTGATGTTGCTATCCTCTTCTGAGGGTGTACCTCGATCTTCCTTGTCACCAAAGAAACTTCCCATGGTCCGTACCTTTTTCTGCCTGCTCATCTTGCCAGCCTGTTTCTTGATTTTTGACTCCTTAAAGTGGGGCACTGCTTCCTGGATGCACTGTCTCAAGCTTCAGGGGGTTCCAGGTGGTATGATTTAAGGAGAGGCATGTTCTTAGCTCATCTGGCCTATGTTCTGATCTGTAAGTAACCACAGCCTTCTTGCTCTTTAATCCAGAAACAAATCTGGTTCATTTTGGTTGCAAGTGTGGGTGTGCTTATGCCCCTCTCCCACCTAGGACCACCACCCAAGACTGTGTCCTGTATAGGAGCCCAGGCAAAATGTCAGAGTTCCACTTCAGTGCCAGCAGAGACCCCTATAATCTCCCCCCAGCTAACTGCTCAACCTCCTCACCAGACTGTGGACTGAGTTAGCTGCAGCTGATTCAGAGGCTCTGGAAGTCTCTTTCTCTGGCATGGCCTGGGGCTGGATCTGTGTCAGTGCAGCCACTGGGCTGAGTGCCACTCCCACCCCAGTACATCTTTGGCTGGAAAATGGTCTCAGCCTGTCCTTTTGTGGGTTTTGTTGCTCCAGGAATTGTCTTATGGCATTATTTGGAGTTTTTTGGAGTGATTGTGTCAGGAGCTCCAAGAGCTTACTGCCTTTCCTCCACCATCTTGGTTCCACCCTCCATAATTTTATTTACATGAATGCAAATTACTTTCTAAAATGGATGTACCATTTCACAGCTCTACCAACTTTGTAGTAATATGCCTATCCTTCCACAGCAAGTCTGATGTTGACTGTTGTCATTTTTTTTTATCATTTTTGCCAGTTTACAGGGTGTGAGGTGAAACCTCAGGGTTATTTTGATATGTATTTCTCTCATTACTGATTTGCATTCTTTCATGTGATTGTGACTACTTTGCAGTTTTGTTTGTTTTTTTTTTTCAATTAATTATTTCTGGGGCAATGAGGGTTAGATGACTTGCCCAGGGTCACACAGCTAGTAAGTGTCAAGTGTCTGAGGCCGGATTTGAACTCAGGTCCTCCTGAATCCAGGGTTGGTGCTTTATCCACTGTGCCACCTAGCTGCCCCCTGCAGTTCTTCTTTTGAAAATTCTTCATACCTTTTGACCATTGACTAGAATAAAGTTTTAATTCCTTGGAACAAATTAATTGTAACCTGCTTTTAGTAGAGGAAAACATCAAAATCATAGCTTCTATTTGATTATAAATTATGAAACTTTTTTTTTCCCCACATGACATGACATAGTATGCTAAGATCTGTTTTCTTCATTTCTTCTAATAAACTGTCCTAAATAAAAGTTTTTGTCTTTGGTTTAGGTGACAAAGCACGGCCACCTTCATCAAGCCCTTCCAGCATTATTCGTCGAACTTCCTCATTAGATACACTTGCTGCCCCTTATCTTGCAGGACACTGGCCTCGTGATAATCATGGGCAGTCTGTTCCATGTATGAGGGACAAAGCTACACAGGTAAGCTTAATACATGTTTTGATTTTTAGAGCTTTTTCACTTTTTCACTGAATGCAGTCATGTGTGCATGTATAAAATATTCATCCATTTATTTATTTATTTGTTTTTAGTTTAAATCTCTTTAGACTCTTTAGGCTTACTCTTCCCTTCTCTACTTGTTTATTATGAAGGAACTTTTAAATAATTTCATTCTAGGGAAGGGAATGGCAAATCTGCTTAACTAATGCATATAACACAGTAAGTATGTAATCAATGTTTGTTGTCTTAAATCTGCTTTTCTTCAAGTTCTTCTGCACCAAGTTCTGTCTGCTGGAGCCACATAGAACAAGCCAAATCCTAGTATTTCCAGTTTGTGAAGAAAGCTATGCTAAGTCTTTTTTTTTCCTTTGAGGCCAAATATCACCAGTTCTCACAGCAAATCTTTGTATGGCATGACCTGCAGTTGGATAATCATGGTATGAAGTTTTCAGAAGAAGAAGTGTCAGCTGTCAGCTATATGAAAAAGTGACCCAAATCACTCATATAAGTGAAGCATAAGTTAAAACAACTCTAAAGTTTATCTCATTTACGGCAAGTGGGATAAGATAACGTAAGACAGAAGACATTAATGCATTCAGGTTGAGCTAGAAAAACTAAACTGTCATACTCTTTGACCTAGACATAGCCCTATTGGATATGTATTGGTCGTTAAAGATAGAAACAAATATTGCATAGTATCAGTTTATGCACCACCATTTTCCATGGTAATAAAAAAGGAAAACAGTAGATGGCCCATTCTTTGGGGAATGGCTGAACAAATTGTGGTTTTGTTGACTTAATGAAATAGTGGTGTACTATAAGAAATGATGACTGAAAAATAAGAAGGAACATAAGACAGGAGAAGTATTTGTTTGTTTTTCGGTTTATTTGTTTTGCGGGGCAATGTGGGTTAAGTGACTTGCCCAGGGTCACACAGCTAGTGTCAAGTGTCTAAGGCTGGATTTGAACTCAGGTCCTCCTGAATCTGAGGCTAGTGCTTTATCCACTGTGCCACCTAGCTGCCCATGACAGGGGAAGTATTAACAGAGCAAAGCAAGCAGAACTAGAACCATATATGCAACCATTAGGACAACTAATGAAAATAATACTAAAAATTATTGAATTGATTTGCAATAAGTAATCTTGATCCTGAAGAATAGATGGCAAAACACATTTCCCCTCTTTTTTTTTTTTTTTTTTTGCTGGGCAATTGGGGTTAAGTGACTTGTCCATGGTCACACAGCTAGTAAGTGTTAAGTGTCTGAGACTGGATTTGAACTTAGGTCCTCCTGAATCCAGGGCTGGTGCTCTATCCACTACGCCACCTAGCTGCCCCCATTTCCTCTTTCTTAATAACAATGTAGGGTTCTACAAAAGTAGAATTGCTATGCTGTCAGACAAAATTTATTTAGTTGTTTGGTTTTCTTTAACTGTTTTTCTTTGTTACAAGGGAGGCGTTCAACAGTGGGGAAATTTTGGGAAACAATTATAGTGTAAAAAGTAGTAGTTCTCAAAAAATCTGGCTTTTCATAATTTTTTTTTCCCCTCCTTTGGGAGTTTTCCAGTTTGTCTATGCCCTTACCAAAATGGAGAAATGAACCTAGTATTCCATGTATGGCATAAACAGGTGTAAGCTTTGAAATTAGCCTTGTGCCACCCCTCCTCCAGCTTGATCACTCTCTGTAAAACTGCCCCAGGCACATAAGCCTCACGTGCCACGCCCAAGCCAGGCCCCACTCAGCCAGGATGTGCACACAAAACCTCAGGAACCCCCCAGTTTCCTCGGTCCAGCCCCCAGCTCCAGGAGTGTGCCAGCATGGGGCTCTGCCTGCCCTGGGGGCACCAACGAATTAGTTTGGTGTGTGTGGGTGCTATCAGAAGAAGGGTTATATAGCCTGGGGAGCCGACAGGGAAGAGGGAGACTGAGTGAAAGGAGGACTGAGGAAGTTGCTGACAGTGAAAGGGGTGGCTGATGGTGAAGAGGAGACAACAAAGCAGCAAGCAGTGAGAGGGGGGCAGTGGTGGCTGCAGCAGCCAGTATACTCTAGGGGAGAGCCTTGCAGGTGGCAGGAGAGAAAGTTAAAATGCAGTCAGGTCGTATATGTCTTGCTTTTGTTTCCAAGTTTGTTCCTTATCAATAAACCCTGTATTTGATTTAAGTGAAAGAGGCTGTTTCTTGTGGTCTGGGAGAAGCAGTTGGGGATTTTTTTTTAACGGTCCTTACAGATTGGCTTAGGCAGCTAATAGCCAGCTATAGCTTTAACAGCTATATAGATATAGACATAGATATATAGATTAGCCAGCCAGCCAGGAGTTAATAGATTAAGACCTAGTTAATAAATTTTTTACACAGGTACTGTGAGCTACAAATGTCTTCTTCATTTGGAACACTATTTTTCTTTTAATATAGCTGAAGATGACGACATCTCAGTTATTTTAGTTACATTATTGTAATAATGACTCATTGAAGTTGCAGTCAATTGCAATTTTTTCCAGTTCTTCTGTGTAGTAGAATCATGTACTTATGAAAGTGATTTTTTTTAATCCATATGTAAGACTTGGCATGTATCTCTATTAAATTCTGTATTCTTATATTTGAATGAAATCTTGAGCTTGTCAGGATCTTTTTGGCTCTTGACCTTATACAATATCATTTTTACAATATCAGATGTACAACTTTCTTTCTTTCTTTCTTTCTTTCTTTCTTTCTTTCTTTCTTTCTTTCTTTCTTTCTTTCTTTCTTTCTTTCTTTCTTTCTTTCTTTCTTTTCTTTTCTTTTCTTTTCTTTTCTTTTCTTTTCTTTCTTTTCTTTCGTTTCACCTCTTACATGTCTGAATGCTTTTTAGCTCCTTTTGCTAGATCTTTGTTCATATTATACCCTTTATTGTGTTTGTATCCCAGAGCTCTGTAGTGGGGCATTTTCTCTCCTCTTTTTCATACTGTCTAGTGACTGACCTCAGTTCCCTTGCCTGCCCTTCCCCCCTCCCCAGGGGGCGTTGAGGGTTAAGTGACTTGTCCAGGGTCACACAGCTAGTAAGTGATTTTTTTAATCCACATGTAAGACTTGCCATGTATCTCTATTAAATTCCATATTCTTATATTTGAATTAAACTTTGAGCTTGTCAGGATCTTTTTGACTCTTGACCTTATACAATATCATTTTTACAATATCAGATGTACAACTATCTTTCTTTCTTTCTTTCTTTTTGGTGAGGCAATTGGGGTTAAGTGACTTGCCCAGGGCCATACAGCTAGTAAGTGCCAAGTATCTGAGGTTGGATTTGAACTCAGTTCCTCCTGAATCCAGGGCCAGTGCTTTATCCATTGCGCCACCTAGCTGCCCCCTCCCTTGCCTTTTATTGTTTTTTAATTTTTGCAGGACAGTGAGGGTTAAGTGACTTGCCCAGGGTCACACAGCTAGTCAGTGCCAAGTATCTGAGGTTGGATTTGAACTCAGGTCCTCCTGAATTCAGGGCCGGCACTTCCCACTCCGCCATCTAGTTGCCCCTCCCTTGCCTTTTAAATATTATCTCCATACAGATGACTTCCATGCTGCTATATCCAGTTCTAGTCTCCCTGTTAAGCTCCATTTGCACGTTTCCAATTGCTTCTTGGACATTTTATTTTATTTTATTTTACTTTTTTCAATCTTAATAGTGTTTTACTTTCTCCAGTTACATATAAAGATAGTTTTTAACATTTGTTTTTATAGCATTTTTTTTGTTTTGTTTTATTTAGTTTTTATAACATTTTGATTTCAAATTTTCTCCCTTCTCCCTCCCCAAGACAGAAATCTGATATAGATTATATGTACAATCACATTAAACGTATTTCTGCATTAGTCATGTTGTGAAAGAAGAATCAGAACAAAAGGGAAAAACCTCAAAAAACAAAAAAAGTAGAAATATTATGGTTCAGTCTGCATTCAGATTCAAGTTGTTTTTTCTGGATGTGGAGAACATTTTCCATCAAGAGTCCTTTGGAATTGTCTTGGATCATTGTATTGCTGAGAAGAGCTCAGTCTATCATTGTTGATTATTGCACAGTGTTTCTGTTGCTGTGTACAATGTTCTCCTGGTTCTTCTCACTTCACTCAGCATCAGTTCATTTAAGTCTTTGCAGGTTTTCCTGAAATCAGCCTGCTCATTTTTTCTTATAGCACAATAATATTCCATATACCACAACTTGTTCAGCCATTCCCCAATTGATGGACATCCCCTCAATTTCCAGTTCTTTGCCACCACAAAGAGAGCTGCTATAAATATTTTTATATATATGTATGGGTCCTTTTCCTTTTTTATGATCTCTTTGGTATACAGACCTAGTAGTGATATTACTGGGTCAAAGGGTATGCACAACCCCATAGCCCTTTGGGCATAGTTTCTTGTACATTTTAAATTGAATGTCCTATAGGTATCTAAAACTTTACGTGTCCATTGCATAACTCACTGTCTTTCCCCCCCTGCCCTACGCTTCTTTTGAACTTCCCTATTTCTGTTGAATGAACCAACATCCTTATAGTTATCCGGTTTCAAAACTTGGCATTGCCCTGAACTCTTTGAGCTTCCTCACCCCATATCTAGTCAGTTGCCAACAGTTGTCATTTTTACTTCAGCATCATCTAATGAATCTGTCCCCTTCTCTCTTCACATATTACTAGCTTAATTCATTCCCTTTCCTGGGCACTGTAAGAGACTCTTTTTCGTGTGTTTATCTGCTTCAGGTTTCTTACCTTGAAGACATTGTTTGGGGGGAGGAAGGGTGACATGGTTAGTCTGATGCTAAAAAACCACCTTGGCAACTAAAATGGAGAATGGATTGAAACGGTGAGGATTTGAGGCAGGCACATCAATTAGAAGGTTTTTATAATAGTTCAGGCAAGAGGTGTGGTGCCTGTGTGAGTGGAGGAATGTACATGAAAAGTATTGTGAAAGATACAAGCAATATAAGATTTAGCAATAGATTGGATGTATTTGGTGAGTGACTAGATGATACTGAGATTGCGAGCATGGGTGACTGAAAGAAGTGATTTGCTCTTAATCGTAATTTGGAAGTTGAGAAGAACAAGAAGAAGGGAGGCTTTGTGGAAAAGATAATGATGTCTGTTTTGGGTATGTGAAGTATGAGAGCAGAAAGCAGGAAGGGACCTGGTACGGTAACTTAGGAGAGATGTTTTGGATGCCTGCATAGGTCTGGGAATCATCTGCATAGAAAACCCATAGGAGCCGATAAGATCACCAAGTAAGACAATATAGATCTAAGGGTTGGTTACCTGTTTGTGTCATGGACACCTTTGGCAGGCTGGTGATGCCTGTAGAGCTCTTCTCAGAATACTATTTTTAAATGAATAAAATATAGACTATTACAAAGGAAACCAATTACACTGAAATATAGCTATCAAAAATATTAAGAAACCCCAAATTCCCATATCACAGGTTAAGCATCCCTGCATAGAGGGAGAAGAAGAAAGGAGAGTGTCTTTGGGGGACACTCATGCTTAATGGGTGTGACCTAGAAGAAGAACCACTAAAGGAGACTGATAGGATCACTGACATAGGAGAACAACCAAAAGAAAAGCAGTGTCACCCAAACTTAGTGAGAAGAGAGATCTAGAAGAAGGGGATCAGCAGTGTCTGTGGCTGCAGGAGGATTGAGAAGAGGCCATTGGGTTTGGCAGTTTAGAACTCATTGGTAATGCTGGAATAAGAAGTTTCATTTGAATGATGAGACTGGAAGCCAACATAGCAGAGGGTTTAGAAGAAAATATGAGGAGAGAAAGTGAAGGATGGTGGCATTGGGGGCTTCCCAAAGAGAGTTTGACCATGAAGGGATCAAAAGATATGGGACATTAACTGGTGGGAATTCTTTTGAGGGATGGTGGAAATACTTTGGAACTGTGTCAATCTTTCAAGATTGTGGAAGTCCCATGTCTCCTTTTTTTTGCCAATTAAATTAAATAAATAGTTATTAAGTGTTATCACAAGTTGAACATAATATGGAACATTAGCCCGAGTTTTTTTGCTTGAGGATTTTTATTTCCTATCTTTAGACTATTTATCAATTGAGGAGTAACTCTTATTCTTGTAAATAGGAATCTTAGAAATGAGATGTTGATCAGAAAAACTTCCTGCAAAGACTCTTCCCTAGTCTATTGTTTTTTTCTTACTCTTAGCTCTGTTGGATTTGGTGGAGGAACTGCCTCGATCGCTGCAAAGCAGCAGCTATTGTGTAGCTTTGTTTTGGTTTCCTGGAGCACCCCTGACTTGACCAGGATCACGTTGTCTGGGGCAGAGGTAGGACTTGAACCCAGATCTTCTTGACTCTAGGCTGGCTCTCTTATTCACTGTATTAGCACTGCCAGGAATTTTCCCAGCTAAAACTAAAAGATATTCAAGACAACATGAATTTATAAGGTTTAGGAATTACAAAGTAAGACATCCAGGTAAGATTGCATTGTGTTTACTCATACAGGAACCTACCTCTTCCACTTTTATTTGCAGCAGTGATACAGAAAGGGCACTAGATTGAACAGGGACCAAGAAATGTGAAAAGAAGCATCATGAAGTTCCTTCATTCAGCTCAGACCTACACTGAAAGGCAGCCAAAAGATGTGGACGTTGGAAGAGAGTGCTGCCAGAGAAGGGAGGCAGAGTGGCAGCCCACAGCAGCCCCCTAAATGGGGACACTCTCAGTATGTAACTGTGATCTAACCCTGATTTGTAATCCCTGGGGAGAACAGAGATCACCTAATACAGTGAGCATGTGGGTCTCAAAGAAGAGGAGGAGAGGGACAAACACAACCCACCACATTGACCTTGGCAACAGCCAGAAGACCACGCAGCATCCCTGACCAGGGACAGCTGACGAGGGCTCTGACTGGCAGCATGGAACCTCCCAGGGATCTGGCTGCAGACACACTGAGGGAAGAGGTACTCAGTGGAAGGAATCCAGGAAGGGGAAGTCAGGACAAACAGTGCCTTAGAGGAAGAAATAGCTTGGCCACCAGGACTGCAAGAGTACCTGGAAGAAATGAAGCAAGAGATTATAAATAAAATGAGGACTATGGAGGAAAGAATTGGAAGGAGAATTAATAGTTTATTCTAAAAAATTTATATTTTTTCATCAATTACATGTAAAAACAGTTAACATTCCTGTAAAAAAAAATTAGTTCCAAATTTTCTTCCCTTTATCCCCCAATTGAGAAGGCAAGCAATTTGATATAGGTTATACATGTGCAGTCATGCAAAACATTTAACATATGAAAACCGTTTTAAACTTAAAACAGTGCTAAGATTTTGGGGTTTACCTACAGTACTCAAGTTCTGATGGAGGAGGAGAGGGGAGAAGAAGATAGGACCTGGGGATAGATCTATTGTTCAGAACAAAGAAAAGAAAGGAAATATATTAGGAAAAAAGGAAGAAAGGGGGCAGAACTTAATTCTTTTTTTTTTTTTTAATTTTTTTTTTTTTGCAGGGCAATGGGGGTTAAGTGACTTGCCCAGGGTCACACAGCTAGTAAGTGTCAAGTGTCTGAGGCCAGATTTGAACTCAAGAATTCCTGAATCCAGGGCCGGTGCTTTATCCACTGCGCCACCTAGCTGCCCTAGAACTTAATTCTTAATAGGTGAGAGTGAAGAAGAATATCTAAACCTGGATATAGGAAATATATAATTGTCTTAGGGTTGGGCTGTGCAAATGTGATACAAATGGCATGGTTACAGAAATGAACAGATTCAGAACTACACCATTCTACTACAGGATTACTTTATACAAGTGAAGTCATAGTAATTAATCTGGAGGAACAAAAGATCAAGAATTTCAAAGGAAATTTTTTTTAAAATTTTTTAATTAATAAAGTATTTTATTTTTTCCCGTTACATGTAAAGATAGTTCTCAACTTTTGTTTATACAAGCTTTATAATTTCAGATTTTTCTCCCTCCCCCCTCCCCTAGACAGCAGGTAATCTGATATATATATATATACACATACTAACATTAATCCTATTTCTGCATTAGTCATGTTATAAGAGAAAAAATCAGAGCAATGATGAAAAACCTCAAAATAGAAAAAAACAACAGCACCAAAAACAAAAGAAATAGTATGGTTCATTCAGCATCTATACTCCACAGTTCTTTTTTTTTTTCCTTGGATTTGGAGATCCTCTTCTATCATGAGTTCCCTGGAACTCTTCTGTACCATTGCATTGGTGAGAAGAATATAGTCCATCACAGTAGATCAACACTGAGTGTTGATGATACTTTGTACAGTGTTCTTCTGGTTCTGCTCATCTCACTCATCATCAGCCCACGCAAGACCCCATTGAGGAGCTTCTACACAAACTAAGCCAGTACAGTTAAAATGAGAAAAGGATGTGTGACATCTTTAGTCTTAATATTTTTGGATCCTAGTTTATTAGTAGTACTTTAGTAGATGTATTCTTTCTGGTTTCCAGTGGTAAAAATGTCCAGCGGAATAGGGCCCAGACCTGTATTAGTGGCATTCCATTAGATTATTTTTCTTCTTGGTTGGAATAAATCTGTTTATGACAGTTTAGTTTTTGGATCTAGTCATTCATCCAGTTTCAAACCTCCTTTGTTCCCACCAGCTATTGTTGTTTTCCTGTCTCAGGTTACCTTTTTCCTGCTTTGTATGTTTTGCATAAGTGCATGTGTATATCTATGTATGTTGTCTCCCCTGTTGAGCAGGGGTTATTTTGCTTTTTTCTTCTAGTTACTAGTGCCTAGTATATTTCCTGGCAAGCCTCTGGTAAATAAATACTTGCTTACTTCAATTAATCAACAAATATCAAGGGCCTGTTTCATGACAGGCACGTTCCCTTCCTGGATGATTTTCTGACTCTGACCTTCACTTTGTGACCCCTGGGGTTTTCTTCCCTCTACCCCCACAATTGCACCTTTTCAATGTTGTCTTTCATTAGATTGTAAACTCTTGGTGGGGAAGTCATCTTTCTTCATTTTTTACTTTTTTCTTGTGGGTACAACGTGTGGCACATAGTAATTGCTCACTGCTTGGAGATATAAATACTGAGAATGTAATGGAGGAGACAAGTACACATAAAAACATACACTGCGTAAACAGAAAATGAATAAATACAAATGCACACAAGGTAGTCGAATACCAGAGAGTTTAGGCAGGAGGCCACTGGCATTTTTGAGGATTTCAAGGAAGGATTAGGAGCAGCTTTACACAAAAGATGATATATGAGTCTTAAAAGAAGAGACGGACTCTGTGAAGTAGAGGCAAGAAGGAGAGCACTCCCAGCCCATGGGCAGCCAGGGCAAAGGTGCAAAAAGCAGGAGGTAGATTGTGTGTGAGGAGATGAACAAAGGCAGAGTGCTAGAGGGAGAGTCATGTCGAGGGAGGCTGGAAAGATAGGCTGAGGTCAGGTTGTATAGGCCTTTCAAAACTAAACAGAGGAGGAGATGGGTTTTATCTCACAGGCAGTAAGGGGCCATTCTGACTACCTGAATAGGGAAGTCACATGGTTATGCACTTAGGGAAAACTCTTTGGCCACAGTGGATGGACTGGAATGGGAGAGATTTGAGGTGAGGAGGGGGACGAGGACCTCAACAAAGGTAATAGCTGTGGGAGTGGAGAGAAAGAACTAGATGCAAGAGATTTTGGGGAGAGAAATTACAAGATACTTTCCAGATTTGTTGGACCCAGTTTATGACTCTGATGCATCTGTCCTTTCATAGTTCTCATTGTGAATAAATTGGGAGTTTTTCCTAATATTGTTAATAGTGTCTAGACCTTCTTTTGAAAACTTTGATTATATCTTTGGACCACATTGGGGAATGATTCTTAGAAGATATTTTAAAATTCCTATGGGGAGGGGGTAAAGAATGAGGGTTTTTTGGTTGGTTTTTGTTTTGCTTTGTTTTGCATGGCCTGTTCTTGATGAATGCTTCTTGTTTAGTTTTAAGACAAATGTTCAGAAGATTAGTTTATGGTACTGCTGCCATTGATAGAATCAATAACACATAGATAGGGGATAAACAAGTTTTTTAAGCTCAGAGAGTAGCCATCAGTGAACCCTAAATATTACAGGTTTTGGTCACATAACAAGATGGGTAGAAGGGAATTTACAGAAGCAGAAGAAGGTAATGATCAAAGGACAAATGGCAGAAGGGGAAGATCTATATCAGGTAAAACAGGAAACTAGCTAACTGGAGCTATTGCTGATAAGCTTGATTTTGCAGACTCCAACTATGTGAATCGTTCATCTTAAATAAATGGTGGTAAGAAAGTTAAGATAGAAAATCTCTTATGACCATGTATTGCAAAATAACTTAGGAAATGCTTTTCCTCTGTGAAGTACCTGTGGGCTGGCCAGGCAGAAGGGGGAATAGAGTAGATCTGTGCAGCTTGGGGGGGAGGGGAGGCACAGAAGATCATGTGACTAGAAGTCAGAAGAAGAAATGAAATAATATTTTTTAATGTAATAAATATTTTTATTCATAGTTTTGGGTTCCAGTTTTTATCCCTTCTTTCCTCTCTCTCCTGTCCCCTCCCTGAGGCAGTAAGCAATCAGATATGGGCTATACATGTATGCTTATGTAAAACATTAACATGTTTGGCATTTGGTACAAGAAAACTTGATTAAAAGAAAAAAAATGAAAGAAAATGAAAAATAGCATGCTTCATTCTGTTCCATCAATATCAGTTCTTTCTTTGGAGATGAATAGTATGTTTCATCAATAATCCTTTGGGATTGTCTTGGATCATTGTGTTGCTGAGAATAATTAAGTCATTCACAGTTTATCAAACAATATTGCTGTCTCTGTGCACAATGTTCTCTTGGCTCTGCTCATTTCACTATACATCAGTTCATACGTGTCTTTCTAGGCCTTTCAGAAGTCATCCTACTTGTCATTTCTTATAGCACAATAATATTCTGTCAGCATCTTATACCACAGTTCGACCATTCCCCAATTGATGGGCATTCCTTTGATTTCCAATTCTTAGCCACCACAAAAAGAACTGCTATAAATATTTTTGTACAAATAGGTCTTTTGCTCTTTTTGGGGATATAAACCTAGCAGTGGTATTGCTGGATCAAAGGGTATGCACAGTTCTATAGCCCTTTGGGCATAGTTCCAAATTGCTCTCCAGAATGGTTGTATCTTTTCACAATTCCACCAACAGTGGATTAGTGTCCCAGCTTTCTCATATCCCCTCCAACATCCAATATTTTCTATTTTTGTTTTAAATCTCAGCATTGTTTTAATTTGCATTTCTCTGATCAATAGTGATCTGGAGCATTTTTTCATATGACCATAGATAGATTTGATTGTCTGAAAACTGCCTGTTCCTATCCTTTGACCATTTATCAGTTGGGGAAAATGAAATCATTTTAGCATAAAGAACTGTTATAGTTATTAAGAGATGAGAAAATTGAATGGAATTCATTGAATTAAATTTTTTTTTTGGTGGGGCAATGAGGGTTAAGTGACTTGCCCAGAGTCACACAACTAGTAAGTGTCAAGTATCTGAGGCTGGATTTGAACTCAGGTCCTTCTAAATCCAGCACCAGTGCTTTATCCACTGCACCACCTATCTGCCCCCCAACTTCATTGAATTAAAACCTATTTATTACAGTACTTCTTGAATTCACAAACAACTGGAAACAAAATGGGTATTCATCCATTGAGGAATGCTTGAAGAGATTGTAGCATATAAAATATAATGGAATGTTATTATGCTAGTAGAAGATATAACTATGAGGAATCCAGAGAAACTTGGGAATCTTTGTATGAAATAAATGTAGAGTGAAATAAACAAAACAAGGATAACAACCTATATGATAGTGATTGTAGCATAAAGAAAAAAATATTCAGAAGGGCTTCAGAATTTATCAATGCTGTGACCAATTATGACTTAAGAAAACTCATAATGAAGCCTGCCTCCTACCTTTTTGGCAGAATGAGACACATTTTTCAGACAGGTGTTAGATTGCTTGATCCATACCTCCTTGTTTCAAGGGACGGTGTCTTTGGGGTGCTTGGAAATTAGTAGCAAGTGACCAAGGCACAAAATAAATAAGAAAAGCATGAAAACATTGAAAAACACTCTGAAGAAAAAATTTTAGAAGATAAACATAGTGGCAGTTTTGGTACTACCTTGATAAATGTAATATTATACCTTTAAAAAATTAAGATGCAGGGCAGCTAAGTGGCGCAGTGAATAAAGTATCGACCTTAGATTCAGGAGGATGAGTTCAAATCTGTCCTCAAACACTTGACAATTATTAGCTGTGTGACCCTGGGCAAGTCACTTAACCTTCATTGCCCTGCCCCCCCAAATTAACACATGTGCATAATTTAATTTATAATCTTCATATTTGTTTCTATTTTGAAATGGATGTTTTTAAAAATACAGATTTTCTCCTTCCTCCCCACATTAAGAAGACAATAAAAATAAAACCCATTACAAATATGTTTAGACGTGCAAGTAAATTTTCTGCATTAGCCATGTTCTCCCTCTCAGCATCCCCCTCCCCTGCATCCCATCCAAGAAGAAAGCAAGAAAAAGAAATAGATGAAAATATGCTTCAGTCTGTACTTTTAGTCTATCATTTCTCTTTCTGGATGGGGATAATGTTTCATCATGAATTCTTTAAAGAAATTTTAAAATTAGCTACTTAGTTTTATTCATCAAAATTAAATATTTACAATTATTTGCACTTAAAAGCAGATTTCTACGTACATTTTGTTCCTAAAAGTTCATCAGTTATTTCTTGTAATATTTCATTTCTGTTTCAAATAAATTTCGCAATATTAAGACACTGTTCTATGCCCTGTGTAGAAAACCATAGAGAAAATATTTCTCTGATTTTTGAGAGCTTACATCTCAATATTCATTCTCTTTGTATTGGTATGTTTTTCTTTTTACATAGTTATTAGTGTGTATTGTTTTTCTTTCTTGTTTCTTTGCTCTGCATTACTTAACATAAATCTTTTCAATTTTTTTTGTTTACCTTTTACTTATTGTCATGACAATCAGCATTTCAGGTTATAGGATTATAGATGATATTTAAATTTTTTGTGTTCCTTTTATTTATCATTTTTTGTGATAGTCACAGTTTTAAATTTTCTTTTTCTTTTTTTCTTTTTTTTTTTTTCGCAGGGCAATGAGGATTAAGTGACTTGCCCAGGGTATCTGAGTTCGGATTTGAACTCAGGTCCTCCTGAATCCAGGGCCAGTGCTTTATCCACCACACCACCTAGCTGCCCCGAATAGTCACAGTTTTTTGTTACATCAAAGTGCCATAGTGTATCCAGCCATTCACCAACTATTGGATAATTAGATTGTTTCCTATTTTTCAATTGTACTTTTACACAGAACTTCCTCTCTTTATGATAACATCTTCTTTCATGAATTCCTTCTGACTTCAGTTCCTCCCTCTGGCAAGGATAGAAATGACTCTGGGTTCTTGAAGCCTCTGCTCACAGGTCTCATGGTTTGGCATCTCCTACTCCCCTAGAAAGGTTTTGTGTCCAGGACCACAAATGTGCTGGATTGCATATGTGTTGTCCAACTCTGGCCTTGGTGGTTTTCAGAAGAGCTTCCAGTTGTTCTCAGGATGCGGGATTATTTTGGTCACTGAGGCTCTTGAATGTCCTCTGCTTACTTGGAGGGGTTGTAACTTGTTTTGGTAGAGAGAAAATATGCACATAAAGGAAATCACAGATCCTTGAAATATTGAAGGATGATAAGATTCTGTGGGGATATTCCCCATGAAATCAGTTTTGTGACTTGGCTAGAGTGGAATACAAATATACTCAGTTCAAATTTGTACTGCCAAAATACCTTTCAAAAGTAATACTAGCAGTATTAGGTTTTGTGACTTTTTGATGGGTTTGAAATGGTGGCCTGTATTTTTAAACCCACATTCTTTTTAGTGAAGTTAAAATATATTTTCAGGTAAATATTTCTATCTTTTTTTTTTAATCTAGTGCTTCTTGCCAGTTTTTATCTTTTGACCCTCTTATCCAGTGTTAGATGAGGTGTCAGTTACATCAATAAAAATTTTAAAATGGGTCTGTGATCTTTACCACTGTGAACACTGTTCAGTGGTGCTAGTTGTCCTTTGCTCATGCTGCCAGTCATCCATGGGTGGGACCCTGGTCTGGGTTTAGGTCAAATATCTCTATCACTGGCCCTATAAGTGTTTCTTGTACTTTGTGCTTTTTGCTTTTTTTTTTCCTTTTTGCTTTTTAAAAATAATTTTATTTGATGTTTTGTTTTTATACCACCCTTACTTCCCATTGTATTTTCCCTCCTACCTATGTCATCCCTTGCCATAGAATTTTAATTTTTTTTTTAAATTTTGTGGGGCAGTGGGGGTTAAGTGACTTGCCCAAGGTCACACAGCTAGTAAGTGTCAAGTGTCTGAGGCCGGATTTGAACTCAGGTACTCCTGAATCCAGGGCCGGTGCTTTATCCACTGCGCCATCTAGCTGCCCCTTGCCATAGAATTTTTATTTGTTTTTGCTTTTGTTTTTCTTTTTTTCATTTTTTTTTCTCCTGGGCTATTTGGTAATTTATCAGAATAAATTTTTTTTTTAATTTTGGGGTTTTTTGTTTTGTTTTGTTTGGCGGGGCAATGAGGGTTAAGTGACTTGCCCACAGTCACACAGCTAGTGTCAAGTGTCTGAGGCTGGCTTTGAACTCAGGTCCTCCTGAATCCAGGGCCGGTGCTTTATCCACTGCGCTACCTAGCTGCCCCTTGCCATAGAATTTTTAAAAAAGAAAAGGCACAGTTTAGCAAAACTAATCAATACAGAGAAGACAGAATGACATAACTTGCAGTTGTTGCATACTCAGTTTCCCACCTTGCAAAGAAGGAAGGGTGCTACTTTCATATCTAGCTTCTTCATTTTATACAAGCATGGTCATAATTTACAAGAATTCAGTTTTAAGTTTGTTTTTTGTTCTTCCTTCTACGTGTGTTTGTGTGTGTGTGTGTGTGTATTTGGCTCTGCATAGTTTACTCTGTATCTGTTTATATTAAGTCTTTTCATGCAACTATGTATTCATCATATTTGTGATAGGATGTTTCATTCACATACCACACACAACTTGTTAACAAAATATCACTAGCTATTATGTAAGAAGTAAAGGATATATAGTTCTCTTTTTCTTTCCTTTTTGGGGGGGGGGGCGGCTCAGGGCAATGGAGGTTAAGTGACTTGCCCAGGGTCACACAGCCAGTAAGTGTCAAGTGTCTGAGTTTGGATTTGAACTCAGGTCCTCCTGAATTCAGGGCCAGTGCTTTATCCACTGCGCCACCTAGCTGCCCTGAAGGATATACAGTTCTCAAAAAATTTTTAAATTCTTACCAACATTTCCAGAAAAATTGCACCAAATCAATAATAAAAGAAATACAAATTATGACTCTGAGGTTCTGCTTTTTCACAGTAAATCGGTAAATATAACAAAAGATAGGAACAGCAAATGTAGGTGAGAGCATTTAAAGATTGGCATATTGTTTCATTGTTGATGGACTGTAAATTGATCTAACCATTCTGGAAAATAATTTTGAATTATACTAAGAAAGTTAAACAGAAGAAAATGGGGGGTGGGCAGCTAGGTGCCATAGTGGATAAAGCACTGACCCTGGATTCAGGAGCACCTGAATTCAAATTCGTCCTTGGACACTTGACACTTATTAGCTGTGTGACCCTGGACAAGTCACTTAACTTTCATTGCCCTGCCCCCCCCCCAAAAAAAAGAAGAAAATGGGAAATGATAAGATTAAAAGAAAGGGGATTCATATATTTATGACTTTAAGAAAAAGCAAATATGTTTTTGTTTTTCAATTTTAAAAAATTTAAGTCTTTTAAAAAATTTTTGAGTTCTAAATTTTCTCCTGTCAGTCCTTCTACTACCCATTGAGAAGGCAAGCAATATAATACATATGTAATCATGCAATAGATATTTCTTTATTAACCATGTTGCCTAAAAAGAAAAAAAAAGTGAAAAACATTATATTTGGGGGCAGCTAGGTGGTGCGGTGAATAAAGAACTGGCCCTGGATTCAGGAAGACCTGAGTTCAAATATGGCCTCAGACACTTGACACTTACTAGCTGTGTGACCCTGGGCAAGTCACTTAACCCTCATTGTCCCCCCAAAAAAAAAGAGAGAGAGAGAGAGAAACAGTATATTTAAATCTGTACTCAGAGTTGATTGATTTTTCTCTCTGGAGGTAGAAAGCATTTTTCAAAATCGGTCTTTTTCAAATTGTCTGTGATTGTATTTACCAAGTCTTTCACTGTTAATCATTGTTACAATATTGCTGTTATTGTGTGCAGTGGTTCTTTTTACTTCACTTTACATCAGTTAATATGTCTTCCCTGGTTTTTCTAAAACCACCCCCCTTGTCATTTTTTATAGCACAATAGTGTTTCATCACAATCACATACCACAACTCATTCAACCATTCTACAATTGGGTATCCCCTCTATGTCTTTTCCCTCCTCTAAAAGATTTGTAAGGGCCAAATTTAATATGGGGAGAGTTCGTTGGGCGGCTTGCCGTAATATTGGGGTTCAGAAAATGAGAGACCTCTAGGCCTAAAATTTCCTCCCTTCCAAACTGCCTTTTTTAGTTATTTCTCCCAGACTAATAAGAAAGGAGATTAACAGCCTCTTTTCCACAAACAAACCACCTTTTATTAAAGGGAACAATGAATTTACAACACAGGTGAAGTTAATAAAGCCAGGGACAATGAGAAGGGGAACAGGGGAAAGGAAAACGAATAAGCTCCCTGGTTCTAGCAAAGACTGACTCAAAACCCAAACTTGCTTCCAGCTCAGCTAGCTCTAAGAGCTGGCCTCGCTTCCACAAACTCACCACTACCTAGGGTCTGTAGTTTCAATGAGAGTCAGCTGTGCAGTCTCCTCCCCCCCCCTTTGGGCCAAAGCTCCACCACACGGGTCCTCTCTCCCCCTACTTTTTCCTCTCCCACAGGAAGAGGAGGTTCTTAGCTCTGCGAGTCTCCAAGTGGTTCAACATACCCCCTGGGCTATCCCCATTATAATTTGGCCAGGCCCATGTGGGCATAGGGGAACTGCTAGAGGAGGCTTAGATACTTAGTTGTTCTTTTCTGTAATCTCTTCAAGTACACACCCAGCTTCTCTTAGGCTTTTCAAGATTACATCTTTTCAGTCTGACCATAATGAAGCAAAGATGTGGTCATGGAAACCCCAGATGATAATTAATTCCTTACAGATTATACTCAGTTTTGCAGGGTATTTAAAAATATTTTTACTGACTAGGCCTATTTTGGGGGGCTAATCTGACTGGAGGACTAATCTGGGGACTGTTGACTAACTGGCTATCTGACTGCTATTAATTTAATGTGGGCCGTTTATAAAGTTCCACCACACTGCTCCACTCCCAAAATGATAAGCAAAATATTATAATGATTGGAATGACGCCAACTACTTGAGACTTGCTGTGGGTAAGCTCCACCATGAGGAAAATGCCTCAGAGGCATTGTGGCTTTTCCTTGGCGTCAGGAAATGACATTTGCTCATGGGTGCTGTCTATCAAGGCTACCAGCCAATCAACTTGAGGAGCCTCCTATGGTCTGGGAGGAGACAGGAAGGAGGAAAGGGAGCCTGCGCAGAGAGCGCTGGCCTTTTGGGCTTCCTGACTTGATGGTAGTGGCGGCAGAGGACTTCACAGGAAATTTGAGGAAAGATAGGAATGCCAGGCTGTTGGAATTCTGTTCTCAATCTTTTTCTTTCTATTTTCCAATAAACCCTTAAAAACCTAAACTCGTTTTATCAGTGATTTTTAGTCAGTTTCCCCCAAACTGGGGGAACAGATTAGAATCCACATTTAGAATCTTAAATTACACAATATTAAGAAGCCTCTTAACTAAATAATCAAAGCAGAGTTTATTTATGAGATACTATTTAAAATTAAGAATACAGGGAAATAAAATGTACAACCTGACTACATTACAGTGTGTCTCTTTCCACTGCATCTCTTTCCCACCTGCTGTGCTTCGAACTTTTTTAATACAATAAAGGCCTTAGCCGCAAGAGGCCTTAGGGCACTCAGGTCCTTTATTCTAACTCCGAGCCCCTTTCACTTTGTAAATCCTCCTGCTTCTAACTTTCCTCTCCTTACTGCCACCACTGAACCCCTGTGTTTCTCTCTCACCGACCTTCTGTCTGTCTGCTCCGTCAGTCTGCCCTTCAGCCTCTCTTTTCTCTGCTCCTAGTCTTCTCCTGCGTCCTTGTAGCCCCATCTCCTTTTCCGAACCTCTTCTCAGCCTCTCTCATCCCTCCTTGTCCCCCTCCTGAGTCTAACCCCCAGGTCTATATATACCTTTTCTTCTCTCCACTCCAATCTGGGGGCTTCCTGCGCCCACACAGACCAAGCTAATCCGCCAGCCAGGGCTGCGGCGTGGGGGGTGGGGGGTGGGGGCGGTGTGCTCCAGCTTCATGTGCCTCAGCACAGGCTACGCCAGAGCCTAGCATCTCTCAGATACCTCCACTCAGGTCGGAGGGAGCTGGGGGCTTTTCCCCCCAGCTGTCTGACCTGGCATCTTGTACAGCCCACAGGGCTTTTTGGCTCAGCTGAAGCTGAGGAGGAGGGGCACCAGCCCCCTCCCACACAGAAGAGACCCTGAGGGCCTAAGGCTTTCCAATCTCATCCCAAAGGTAGGATCCCCAAATCAAAATAAATTTCCACAGTATGTGATTCTTGGCTGTAGTCCCAGTTCCTTTGCCCTTTGGAATATCATATTCCATGCCCTCCTGTCCTTTAATGTAGATGCTGCTAAATCTTGTTTTATCCTTATTGGAGCTCCACAGTATTTGAATTCCTTTTTTCTAGCTGCTTGCAATGTTTTCTCCTTGACCTGGGAGCTCTGCAGCCAACCTCGAAGGGAACCTCTCCAAACTTAGCAAGACTAGTCCTTGACATTTTATTTAGTCTGTCACTAACTTTCTGCTTGATGCTTTTTCAGCTTGGTTCTATCAGAGATTGTGCTAAATCTCTTCAGGCTTGGAGAGCCCAAAGGCACTTCCATACATGCTTGGGCATTGGAATAGGCCTTGATTTAACTTACTTGTATTTTTAAACATTGACTATTTTTTCAGTCACAATTTTTGTTAAAATTTTCAAAGTGATAATAGTTTTTAATGCCCTTGTTTTGCCCTAAGCTAATATGCTCAAATTTGCAAGGTTCGTAATTTTAAAAAATCTGATTCTGTGTTTTTAAGAGTTATGTAGGCAAGAGAGCTATTTTCACTGTATTTCTCCTATTACTCCTGAAAAGGGTGTGGAGGGAGACTCTTAACTAGAACTTTTTGATGCTTTACTAATACTTTGCCATTATCATTTTGCTATTTGACAAATATGTGTTTTAGCAAATTAATTTTTTTATTCTGAACTTAAACAACAAAAGAGTGAGCATTTCTATACATGTATAAAGCAACAAAAGAACACAGTTGTCTATGAGACTGCAAATTTCCATTTGTAATCTTGTTTTTTAAAAAGAAGTATATTGTTCCAGTCATTGATGTCAAGATTATCCCTATTTAAAAAATAAGTGACCTTTTTTATGTCATCACCGTTCCTATCTTTCCTTCTTCTCCTTCCCCCGGGACTCAGTTGTCTCAGCCTGAAATCTGTCGTACCCCAGCAGCTGATGGTTTCTTAGGTTCTCTGACCACCTTAGACTTTTTTCTGCTTTTGGTGCCTCTGAACAGAAAGGCTCTGCATGTATTTGATTCACCTCTGGGAGATAGCAACTTGTTTGCCTTCCCTGGTGCTGACTTTGCTGTTGAGGTCTTGTGTTCTGTTGCCCAGGAGTATCTTGCTTACTTTCTGTGCAGTACTAGACTAGAATTTACTTAATGTATTTTCTCTTTGAATTTCTTGACCATTATTCAGTCCAGTACAAATTTCAGGTTTTCAGGCAGTCATCTTAGCTAGACGTCTCTCTCAACTTGAATTTTATATTTTTCTACACTGGGGTCCTTTGAGTTTTTTCCATTTGCAAAGATGCATCTTTGAATTTCTTCAAATACAAAGTCTAGGGCTCCCTCTCCCCTTTTTTCAGTACCATCTTGAATCCCTGTTAAGTTGTATTTAATCTCTTTTTTTTTTTTTTTTTTTTAGTGAGGTAATTGGGGTTAAGTGACTTGCCCAGGGTCACACAGCTAGTAAGTGTTAAGTGTCTGAGGCTGGACTTGAACTCAGGTACTCCTGACTCCAGGGCCGGTGCTCTATCCACTGCGCCACCTAGCTGCCCCAGTTGTATTTAATCTCAATCTGTCTTTCACATTGGCAACTTAGTTTGGGCTTGTTTGTGAATTTTATTTCCATTTCTTTACACATCTACTTGTACTGGCTTTTGATTACTTTCATTGATTGACTTAATTTTTTTCCTGTGTTTTATATTTATGTAAATTTCTTTGGAATATCTACTTAATCTTTTCATATTTTTATCATATAACTTGCACAATAATTTGGTATTTCTCCTACAACTTCTGGTGTTAACTCAGCTCACAAAATAAATATGAAGTTTGTTTTCCTGGATTTTTTTTTCTTTAATATGTTTAGAGACAGAAGACCCTGTCTTTAAGATGATGTCTTTTTCTCTTTTTGTAATGGATAGGAAAAGCCTTGGCACAGTCTGGCCTGTATGAAGCTATGAGGTAGTCAGTTTCTCTTCCTTAGGCAGTAGCTGTACTTGTCCCCTTCCTTCTTCGACTCCCTACTCTCCTCATTCCTCTCTGTCAAACCTTCTCTGATGATTGTTGGGCATCAAGGGACGGAAACTTTCATCTTAGTCATTTTCTGTCCCTGTTGCCAGGCAGCACTAAGTAACAGCTAAGGTTCACTCACTCTCTGCCACAGTCCTGCTACAGTGAGTATACCAGCAGTGCCTGACAGTATGTCCTGTCAGTTTTTCTCTGTCCCTAGTTGTGGGGTGAGCACACAGTGGTTGCAGCATGAACTCTTTTCCTTTCCATGCCTTGCTCCTCCTCCAGGGCCTGGGCAATACAGATGGCTCTTCAGTCTACCCCAGGATCTAGCGTAGCACACAGGAAGGTGTTAGGTTTACACTCTTTCTACCTGTGCATCTTGCTGCACCCCCAGCCCATGGCACCACAGAGCTATAGCCCTGCCTCTCTTTCATCTTAGCACAGGGTGTAATACACAGCAGCAATATCTCTATCCCTTTGACTTTGGGAGGTGCCAGTTGTTAGATCCCTCTCTTTTCTGTGTTTTTGTGTGCTCCTCCCCTTTTCATTTCTCCCTCTTACCTTCCCTTGGTCCCTCCCTTTCTTTTTCCATTCCTCTCAGAATTCCTGTAGGTGTTTGTTTTTACCCCTCCTCCTGTGAAATATTAAAATAGTTTGTTCGTTAGGTATTGTTCACTTTATCTTTTGTTCCTTAGGTATTGTTCACTTTATCTTACCAGATCTCTTCTGATAAGTTTTTTTTTTTTAAGTTTTTTCACGCTATGCATGCCCATGGGTTTTGTTTTGTTTCTTAAGAATCAATGCCTGTCTGATATGCTAAACTTTGATCAATTTTTTTTCACTGCAGACAGAGAGCGCGTGGGCTGAAGAATACTCTGAAAAGAAGAAAGGATCCCACAAGCGGTCAGCATCTTGGGGCAGCACAGACCAGCTTAAAGAGGTCAGGAATACCTGTTTAGAGCAGTTTGATTCTAAGCAATTTGCTCGAGCTAGCCATAGCCATGAAATTGTGATACATGAGGATTTCCATTGACTTGAATGACTGCACAAAAGTTAGTTAAAGTGATTTATGGGGTGGGAAGATGAGGGCATTACTCAGCTGACTCTCAGAGATAGTTTTCATTCAGATTTTGGTTTTGTTGAATCTAGCTTGTATCTTATTATATTAATTTAAATATCAGAGGATTGTTATTTAAAAAAAAATTTAGACAGCCCCAAACATTCATATTCATTATTGACTTATATAATATTTGTATTCATATCCCTGTGTTGCTATTAATGCTTTCCAAACTGAACTTCAGGGAAACCTGGAATATTTTATATAGCATAAATAGTGGTTCTGTGAGAATTTGGAGGCTAGTTATAGCTCTTGAATGTCTAATGATTATATGTCAAAAGTATACATTATGACAATTTTTTCAGTATGAACAATAGACTTGATTTCCTCCATTTTGTTTCAGAGTTTTCTTTTAGTACATTTTAAGCCCTGGAATGATCTGTGACCCAAGTTATTTAACTTTGATTATAACTTGTAAACAAAGTATAAAAATGTAAAAAAGGAATAATATTGGATGAACATATTTTCCATTTGAAGTCTGCAAATACTTTGCTTTGGTCAGATACCAACTGCACATTTGAATATATTTTATCTAAAATTAACACAAAACTGAGAATTGTGTAGTCACTAAAAGCAAGTACCCAGGATTCTTTTCCTCCCTCCACTTTTCAAACAATAGATATAGTTTCCACTTTGTGTAAGTGGACTGTTCTGCAGACTTCTACATAAAGCAGTTTTTACATAATGCAAATTTGCCCTTGAACATGGTGGAAGGGGTAGGGATAAAGATGGAAAGGAGCCATGCACCCATGGAAGGAGGGGGCTGGCCCATGGTTCAAGGACATATGGGAGATGGTGACGGAGTAGAATAGGAACATTTTATGGTGGGGCCAGCCACGTGGGGGCCTAGCCAGAACACATGGTGGGCAGACGTGGGGGCCAGACATAGACACAGACAGGACAGACATACAGTATCCCAGTGCAGACACTGGAAGACAGGCTGGGGTTGGACAGTGCCAGAGGTCTCAAGCCAAGCCCCTGATCTGGTGTTGGTGGGGGGATGGGTGGGAGCCTGAAGGGCAGGACCAAAAAAATAGAGTACCTATTTGGGGGAATGTGGTTTTCTTTCAGAATTATTTATTATCCAAACATACATAAAATGAGAACTGTCTCTATCATCAAATTATAGTGTATCCAAAAACAGGGAAACAAAAAGATTGTTTAAAACCCTGGTTACTTCTTGTAGTGTTTCCATATTTGTAATGTAGGCATAATAAAAGATTATTTAGGAAGATCTTTGTTCTTTACAGATATTTCATATTTTCTTTAAATGAGTATAGGAAGGGGGGCAGCTAGGCCCTGGATTCAGGAGGACCTGAGTTCAAATCCAGCCTTAGACACTTGACACTTACTAGCTGGGTGACCTTGGGCAAGTCACTTAACCTTCATTGCCCCACCAAAAAAAGGGTGGGGGGAATCTTGTATCAAGTTTTTTAGGTTTTTTTGGCGGGACAGTGAGGGTTAAGTGACTTGCCCAGGGTCACCCAGCTAGTAAGTGTCAAGTGTCTGAGGACAAATTTGAACTCAGGTCCTCCTGAATCCAAGGCCAGTGCTTTTATCCACTACACCACCTAGCTTCCCCCAGTATCCAGCTTTAATATTTTTGTCTCTTGGTGGCTATACTCCTGAGTCTCCCCTTTTCCTAGACCCTATAAAAGATATAGGAACAGTGGTAACATCCCAAGAATTAATTGATTATTTGGGGAAGGTTTTGGCATTCCTCTTTCCCTAAAGTGGTAGTTATTGTATTATGTTAATCTTAGGGATGGTCAACCATTCTCCAACCTCCTCCTGCTTATCATCACCATGTAAATTAGGAAAAACAAAATTCACAAAATCAGAATCTGAGTTAGAGGTTATGGTAGAAAAGTTTGTTACAACATACCTGACTCTGAACTCATGACTCCAAACCCCAGGTGACTTCTCCCTATTTCCTATCCACTTGAACAACCACCCCCCTCCTCATCTAGATTTGCCCACTCCTTCAACTGTGACCTCTGGAATGCCTGCTGTATAATTAACAGACTTCATCTTACACATTCTCACTCCTTCCATCTACTATATCTCAGTGAGTGTGTCCTCCCTTCCCCTACATACTTTCTTAAACTCCTGAATCATTAATCATGGTGGCTATTTCTAGATTCTTTCTCTACCATTTTCTATTCCTTTTTTTTTTTTTTTTAGTGAGGCAATTGGGGTTAAGTGACTTGCCCAGGGTCACACAGCTAGTAAGTGTTAAGTGTCTGAGGCCGGATTTGAACCCGGGTACTCCTGACTCCAGGGCCGGTGCTCTATCCACTGCGCCACCTAGCTGCCCCCTCTCTACCATTTTCACTAAATAACCTCTCTTTCTTTGAGATTCATGCTGTCCGGATTTATCACCCGGTCCAGATTCTGGTGTCTGTTACATATTGAGTCGCAGGACATCCTTCATCAATTAATTCATTTCCTGACTCACAGTCTTTTTTTTTTTTTTGCAGCCCAACACCTACCCTAATAATGCTGTTTCTACCTTCACAATCTCTCTTGGATCTGGTTCTTTTTCTCCACTCCCACAGCTACCACATTTGTTGAGGTCCTCGTCCCCCTCCTCACCTCAAAATCTCTCCCATTCTAGTCCATCCACTGTAGCCAAAGAATTTTCCCTAAATGTATAACCAACTGTGTGACTCCCCTAGTCAGGTAGTTAGAATGGCCCCTTACTGCCTGTGAGATAAAACCCATCTCCTCCTCTGTTTAGCTTTGAAAGGCCTATACAACCTGACCTCAGCCTATCTTTCCAGCCTCCCTGGAAATGACTCCCTCTCTAGCACTCTGCCTTTGTTCAGCATCTCACACACAATTATCTCCTGCTTTTTGCACCTTTGCCCTGGCTGCCCATGGGCTGAGAGTGCTCTCCTTCTTGCCTCTAATTCAGAGAGTCTCCCTCTCTTCCTTAAGTCTCGGTTCAAATACCTTCTGAATGAAATCATTCCTGACACCCCCAAAATGCTAGTGTAAAATTACCATATTTCCTGGGTTGAATTTCATTTGTTTAAATGGTTACTAAACAAGTTTAATGAATTGTAGCAATTGTTAGTGTTTCTAATAAGTCATTAAGAAGGTCAGTATAAAACATGGTTCTTTCAAGATATATTTGTTTTCACAACCATAACATGGAAGAAAATAATAAATGTTCAACGGTATTTTATTGTTAATGAGAGAATAGCTTGAAGGAAAAAAGATAAAACTGGAAAATGTTATAATGATGCACATGTGGAAAACTGCATATAAATAAGCCAAAAGGTGACGAAAGGTATAAGGCTATGAACTAAATATAAGCTGACGGTTTAAACAAAATAAAAGGAAAATCTTTTCGAAATTGCGGTATGGTTTTTTTTCGTGGTCAGGATTTATGTCACAGGTCCTCTGCCTGTGGGCGGTAAGGCCACTGTTTTCCAGAAACAAAGACTATGAAAACCATTAAATTGGATTAATGTAGGTTAGAATTAAAAACTCATGAGAGAATCATCCTTAAGACAGAGCATCAGGTGCCAAAGAAAACAGCTTCTAAATTGCTGTTACTCTGTCCCAAGGAAAAAAAGGGCTATATTTAATTACTTCAGACCTTTTATTACTTCCTGCTTTCATTATCCTTTACAGATATGAAGGAGTGAAAAAAAGGTTCTGGATAATTTGCAAATTTAACTAGTTCAGAAATACACTTTGGGAAGAAATAGACCCTGTATGGCAGCTCATGTGGCCTCATGATCAAAAGTAAATTGGGGGTACAGCTAGGTGGCACAGTAGATAGAGCACTGGCCCTGGATTCAGGAGTACCTGAGTTCAAATCCGGCCTCAGACACTTGACTCTTACTAGCTGTGTGACCCTGGGCAAGTCACTAAACCCCAATTGCCTCCCCCCCCCCAAAAAAAAAAAAGTAAATTGGGGGCACAACTAGGTGGCACAGTAGATAGAGCACCAGCCCTGGAGTCAGGAAGACCTGAGTTCAAATCCAGCCTCAGACACTTGACACTAGCTATGTGACTCTGGGCAAGTCACTTAACCCCAGTTGCCTCACCAAAAAAAAAAAAAGTAAATTGGATTGCTAGAATTTGAAATTTTCAAAAAATAGTACAGAGTTTGTTGATTATCCAGACTGATACTGTATTTGTCTGCTATCGTCTTTCCCTGTCAGATTATGAGTTCCTTTAGGGCAGTTAATTTCCCCCACTTTGTATCCCTGGGGCTTGGCATATCAACTTGAATCAAGAAAAAATGTAATGTGATAGGTACTAGTGTGCAGATTTGGAATCAGGATGGCTTTAGTTCATGTGCCACCTGACATTTACTAGTCATATGAACATTGATAAATCACTCAATTTATCTGACCCTCAGGATCCGGCTTCACAGGGAGAGATTGGGAGTAGGGGGCATGGCCATGAACAACTATATCTTTTATGTTTTGGAAACATTTTGTAATGGATTTTTGTAGTCTTCACCAGACTGCCAAAGAGGTCCATGACAAAAAAAAAATAAGATAAAATCAGAATCTCTATTCTGCAAAATGAGGATGATTGTGTTTATATTACCTACCTCACAACTGGCTGTGAGTCCCAAATGAAAACCTCGTCTATGGAAAACTGAATGCAAACTTTAAAGCTCTTTATAACTCAGTTATTGATTTAGTCTCTATCCTTTTTGATTAGTTTTGTGATGGTGAGGATGTGGTCTTCTGTTAAAAAAAATCATTTCTGAGTGCTTGTCTTTTGTCATTTTCATCAGATGTCCTCTCTCCGTGCAGACCAAGATGATTGTCATAAAGGGGTTTTTTGGAGATGAGGTTCACATGTTATTTGGCAGTTGCTGGTGTCTTCTTGATCTCCTTTTTTGGGCATAGCACCATGTATTATAGTTACAAATTTTAAGTACTTTTTTCTCTTTGGGATATTTTGAAATTGATCCTTGATTCTTGTTCAAGTTTACATTGCCTATAGCATGGATTTTCTTTTTCTTTTCTGTGTGTACGTGGCCTAGTCCAGCCATTTTCCCTGACTTAAATGCTTTAAAATTTTTGTTAACTCCTTGCAAGGACTTGCAAGTTAAAACCTGTTTGTAAGGCCTCTTTCTCTTCCCTCCCTCCACTCCCTCACCCTCTCTCACTCCTTTCCTTTTCCTGTTTTACCTTCCCTATTTCTCTCTCATTCCTCCCTTCTCTCCTCTCCCTTCCCCCCTCCACCCCTTCCCAGCTTCCACTTTCCCTGTCCTCACCACCACCACCCCTCTCTGTCTGTCTGTCCCCACCCTCCAAGAAGATTTTTACTCCTGTAATGGTCAGTTAGAAAAGAGGCTTGATGAATTCCAAAATCTGGTACATCTCTTACATCATTAGGAATATTGTTAGGAACCTTTCCCAGGACACTGGGTTCCTTGCTCCCTGTATTTTGTGGGACAACAACCATTGTCCTTTAGGCCTAGAAAGGGCCCAAGTGGAGTTGGTGGCATTTTATGTTGTACTAAGTTCCAGTTAACAGGTGCTTTGGGCTTCCTTTGTACCTCAGATTTTGTGAGTCATCTGTAGTCTAGATTCTTTGGTTTGTTTTTAATTTGTAATATACTTTATATTGAATGAAACCAGTATTTTGCAGAAAAGCATCCATGCCTCTTTAAGTCTGGCAAAAGGCAAACAGAACTATTTTCTTTGTTCAGTTACACTGTCAATCAGCCACGCCTCAGGTACATATGAGGTGGCAGGTATGGGCCAAGCAGTGTGCTAGCAGCTGGGGTGCAGACACAAAGGGGGGACAATGCCTACCTGAAAGCAGCTTTTCCAATGGGGGAAAGCCTCTGCAAAGACATGAACATGGCATGTAGAGTCAAGTGAGAGGAGCAGAGATCAGTATACTGTTTTCTGTTTAATATTATAAGCTCTGTACTAGAGGAGTTTTAATTCATTAATCTTCCCAATATATCTTTTTTTTTTAAGACCACTATTTTGACTGAGCATCAAGAACCTAATTTTAGCTTGCCTGCTAATTTATCAAAGTTTAATCACAGAAGAGTAAAAGAGAACTGTATAGTTAAAGCTAAGAAACTAGCTTAAATTAGTTTCTTTAAACCACAAAGGAAATTTATGAAGAATAATTTCAAATTTAAGAAATTGACTGGTAGGGCATCTAGGTGGTGCAGTGGATAAAGCACTGGCCCTGGATTCAGGAGGACGAGAGTTCAAATCCAGACTCAGACACTTGACACTAGCTGTGTGACCCTGGGCAAATCACTTAACCTTCATTGTCCCCCCCAAAAAATTGACGATACAAGCTAGACAAAAACAACATTGATCTATTTCAAAATGGCAGAAAGCTTACTCAAGTCCCAAATGGTGTTTTTTAAAAATACAACTAATAACAACTTCACTGTGGTGTTATGTAAAGAAGCAAAAACTGATAGCCTGAAATATTTCTTCTTCAATTTCAAAACATGAAAAAAAATGGTTTCTGCTGATAGGGTGGGGTGGGTACTTTCAATTTAAAAGAGAACAAATATGTATTTTGAGGGAAATTGGCAGTTGTTTAGTGTGTGAATAAATTCTTGGTCAAATAAGTGATTTGATTGGTCACATATGCTGAAGATGTCATTGCTCTAAAGTATATTTTTCTTTTTTCTAAGTATTACTTATTTCATCCCTGTAAGTTACTCCCCTTGTTTGTGTAGATTATAGTCTTTGTGCCTAATCGAGTTATTTTGGTCAAAATGCACCTTGCACGTTGGGCAGCCTGATAATGAGCTTCTCCAAAGCGTGGTTAGGCTTTGCTTGCCTCTTCTCAGACTGTCCTTGGGGGTGCCACCTCCTCTATGCATGTACCAGGCTCTTCTCATCCTGGCTGCCACTCTTCTTTCATCCAGTGTTCTCTGTGTCTGCTTGGTGCTTATTTTGTATCTACTAAATCGTTGTTTCCTCCGACAGAAGGTAAACTCCTTAGAAAGAGACGTTTCTGTCTTTGTATCCTCAGTGCTTACCACAGAACTGGTTCCCATTCTAGGTACTTAATAGTTGGAATATAGGGTGTCCCCAAAAGTTGTAGAGCTGTTTCAAGTTACAAAAGCTGAAAACTGCACTGATTTCTGAATAACGCTCTCAGTGATTGTTGTTTCTTCTGATAAAATGTTAGTTCCTTGAGGACAAGAACTATTTGACTTTTGTCTTTCTGTCCTTTGTGCCCAACCCTCCATATGTGCTTAAATAAATGTTTTTTTATTCCTTCGCTTAATAAATGTTTAGTACTTTATTTGATAGATAAATCCTTGACAATAGACATACAGGCCCATCACCAGGTCAAAATATTTCTAGTTTTGTGTAGGACCTACTATATATTATGATTCACTGACATTGGAATCTAGTAGCACAAAAATACTTCTAGCAGCTCTTTTTGTGGTAGCAAAGAACTGGAAACTTAGTGGGATGCCGTCACCTGGATGGGGGTTCCTGAACAAGTAATGGCATATCAGTGTATATGGAGTACTATTGTACCATAAGAGGTAACCAAAGAAATGGTTTCATAAGAAACAGGGAGACGTCTAGGAAGTGATTTAGAATGAAGGGAGCAGAACTAGGAGAAAATGTTCTAGTGTCAACGTTGTAAAGACAAAACTTTGAAAGACTTAGGGAAATGGATCCATGTAGTTTCCAACCACATTTCCAGAGGAGCAATGATGAAGAATGCTTCCCACTTCCTGACAGAGGAACGATGGTCTCAAGATGAAGGATAAGAAAGACATCTTCGAGACTGTCTAAGGAAGACTTCGTTTCGGTTATACGTGCCTGTTTTTGTTTTTGTTTTTCACTGGGGTGGAAGAGAAAATAAATGCTTATTAATTAAAAAACAAACCCAGCACTCTCTTCCTCCACAAGACTTTTGTTTTGACTCCATAAGTAAAAGTGTTCTTATCTTATAAATGTTTGCTTTTTGCTTGAGATTAGATTTTGTGATTTTAATAACTTAATTTTTGGATCTAATAAACATACTGTGTCCAAATAGTGGCCAATGCTTGTATATATTTTCATGTAGTAGGAAAAAGATTAAAAATGATGCCTTTTATCTTTCCCCCTTAGATTGCAAAACTGCGCCAGCAGTTACAGAGAAGTAAACACAGCAGTAGGCATCATCGGGATAAAGATCGGCAGTCTCCATTCCATGGTAACCATGCGGCCATTAACCAGTGTCAGGTAAGTCATCTGTTACAGCGTGTGGAGAGTGTGAATGTTACTGCAATTTGTTGTCTGGCAAACCATAATTTTGTGGGGAAAGAACGTGTCACAGTATGATTAGTAACTGAATAAAAAGCCTTCAGAAAGAATAGAAATTTTAGTTAAGTTGTAAGAGGAGATTTGGGTGTTGTATATGGGAGCTCCACCACGGGGGGAGCGGATACTTGGAAAAATTCTTTCCATCACTTACTTTGTCTCAGCAATTGTAGAACTAATAGAGCAGCTTTGTTTTTCGTGTGTCTCTTAGGTAGAAAGCCTCAGCTGTATCTTGTAGAGCATCTTATGGAGAAGTCCCTTCTGAAGGTTAGAGTAGCTTACATTGATGTGATACTTTAGGTTTACAAAAGAAAGGCTTTGGGAGCAACTAGGTAGTGCAGTGGATAAAACACTGGCCCTGGTTTTAGGAGGACCTGAGTTCAAATCTGGCCTTAGACACTTGACACTTACTAGCTGTGTGACCCTGGGCAAGTCACTTAACCCCAATTGCCTCACCAAAAAAAAAAAAGAAGAATTACATCATTAAATGAAAACTGATATTCTTTTAGTTTCTAGGCCCTTCTTTAGCAAGAAGGTGAAGAAAACTGTACAGATACAGATTCTTAGGATTTTACATAATGAAATAAGAATTAGGAGATAGTTGTATTATATATGTTCCATTAATGAAAAGTGAAACTTCTGGAATTTCCATCTATTCTGATTTTCAGGTTATTTTGTATAATTCCTGAACCCCCTGGTGGGTAGGTGGCAATCTTTTAATATTTCGTTTTGTAATTCATGATGTACTTTTAAATATTTTACATTATAGCTATTTGTCTGTGGTCTCGGATACAGATACAGTTGTTTTGGATTATGCACCTCTATCAGCAAAAACTTTTTGAGCACATGGATTTCCAGTGGTGTCCCCTCCCTCCCCTCCCCGCTGGGCCAAGTTAATATTTGTTCATTTATAAAATTTTTCTATAGAGCTCACCCTTTGAAGGCCACCTGCTCTGTCCACAAGTTGGGGGCGGGTATGCTTGGAATTTCCACAGTGGCATGTGTGACTCTTGGGCTGTCTGGATAGAAGATAATTTACAATTTCCCTGTGGGGTCATTGGGGAGATGGGGAACTTGTCCAGCAGTGGTGGAGTATTAGGGAATGACAGGTGAAAGGTAGGAGTGACTGTGTTGGAGAAAAGCTCCTGGAAGGGTGGGATTCAACCCATCTTACTGCCTTCCATTGGTTCATCACTAACACATCTCTTAGGATCATGCCCGATCTCCCCAAGGGGGCCTGACTCCCCAAAACTGCTCCACTGACACACTGGAAACTCCTAGACAATGGAGACGATTTCATCTCGGTGGCAGGGTAGACAGTGTACCGGACTTGGAGTCATAAAGACATGAGTTTGAATCTGGCCCAAGGCACTTACTAATTGTGTGACCTGCGCAAGTCATTTAACCCCTCACAACCTCTATTTCTGCACCAGTAAAATGGGGGTGATGTTTATTAATAACACAGGGTTCTTGTGAGGTTGAAATAAAAGTACATGAAATGTACCTTGCAGATCTTAATGTGTTCCATACATGCTATGTTACCATCATCTAAACTTGGTATTTTCTCTTCTTTTCCTTTTCCTTTTCTTTTCTTTCTTTTTTTTGGGGGGGGGGGGCAGGGCAATGAGGGTTAAGTGACTTGCCCAGGGTCACACAGCTAGTAAGTGTCAAGTGTCTGAGGCCGATTTGAACTCAGCTCCTCCTGAATCCGGAGCCAGTGCTTTATTTGCTGTGCCACCTAGCTGCCTCCTAAATTTTCTCCCTTATGGAGCCTTTAAAATTTCTCTGTTCCTTAACACACATACTATTTCTGTATAGGTAGCATGTAGTTCTGAGAAATAGATATATTCTTTAATTTTCTATTCAGAGGATGCCATACATTTTTCAGCTCTCAATTCTTCCATTTGTTCAGGTTTTTTTTTTATTTCTTTTTTAAATTTTTTATTCGTTTTGAACCTAAATATAAAATGAAAAAGGCATTTTCAGTTACACAGCAATAACACAAAAAGAAGATTCAGTATGAAACAAACCATGAATTTCTATTTCATATTGTTTACTGTTTTGGAAAAACTATGTAACAAATTACTATGCATCATTTTCCAAAATTACCCTGCTTTTCTGTGCTTCCTTCTGAGTTTTCTTTTGTTCTCTGCTGTGTACTTTTTTTTTTCCTCCCTTCCTCCCCACCAATACTAGAGAAGGCCACCAATTTGACACCTATGTATTTATAGGTAAAACCATACTATACCTATTTCTATTTATCCATTTCTTTCTCTGGAGATAAATAGCATCTTCTCAGTGGGTCCTTTGTAGTTGATTTGAGTATTTATAATACTCAAAATAACTTGATCTGTTCCTCGAACAGTATTGATATTACTGTATGCAGTGTTCTTTTGGTTCTGCTCATTTCACTCATTATTTCATGCAATCTTTCCATGTTTTTCTAATCCAACCAGCTCATCATTTCATCATTTCTTATAGCATAGTAGTATTCCATATTTTTCTTTTTTGTTTATCCATGTTAGATTTTTCCAGCTTCGAGAGAACATTAGATTCTTCTACAGTTTTTGTTTTATTGATTCATATATTAACTTAAGTTCAATATATGGATATATGACACTGATACAATTATGACTATATATTTTATATATTAATATTGTTTTATCTGGCTTGTATTTCACTTAACTTTTCATGATGAATTGAAATGAATATGATGCATATTTTAAAATATTAATATTAGTTTATTATGTGTGGTTCCTTTAAGCATAGTATACCTTCTCTCTATATTTCAATCTTGTGAATTTGATTTGTTGCTCTCTGTGATGGCCTGTAAATAATCTGTCTTTGGAAATTACCTTGATGGTGTAGCAGGTTTTTAGAGTCTGCAAACTGGGACTCTACTGCCTATTTTTTGTATGACCCACCTGCCAATAATGGGTTTTTACACTTTTAATATAGTAAAACTTTATTTTAAAAATGTTAAAAGTGATTTTTAGCTTGTTGGCCCATAATTTTCCAGTCCCCATCGTATTATAAAAATTGTACTGAGTTCTAGTGACAAATTACATTTGTGATAAATGACAATTTACCAAGCTAACATTAGCAATTGTGAGAATAATTATTAAGAATCAGTATCTTAGGGGACCCCAGAGATCTCCCCTTCTTTCTTAGTCCTCCCTCTTCTTGAGAGATTCCATCAAATTCCCTTTATCTGAGTCAAACCCAACCCAACCTAAGCTCACAAAAGGAGTCTCTGGGTGGATAACATATCTTTTTGTCTAGGTAGCCCAAGAACATTACTGATGAGATTAAACTACCACATAGATGAAAAAGATTTGTTCTGACCAGCTTGGGGGGGGGGGGACTTACATTCTTTTTTCTGATATCTTAGACTTCATGAGCTTGATTGATGCTAACCAATTAAGTTGGATTGCTGTTTGTGATGGACCTGTAAGCTGGAAGGGTGTAAGAACTGGGACTCAGCCTCAGGGAAAGGGGTCTTTGGTCTAAGGAAGATGGCATCAACCTCATTTTATTAATGATTCGCTGGCCATATTGAAAAATGATTACATTACCAGAAAACCATGCCCTCTCATATTTTTATTCCATCACATAATTTAGCAAAGAAGCAAACCTCTAGGGAATATCATAGGTACATTATAGATATGGCCCAATCTTCAGCAACATAATATGTCTATTATATATCCTGAGGTAACATTGTACTTTGGAAAAGGACCTGAGTTTGACTCCTTACTGTTTACTATGAGCTATGTGACCCTAAAGCCAGTGATTTTGCCTTTTTGGGTCTCAAAATTCTTTTCTATGAAAGAATTGTACTAGATGATCTTGGATAGTCCTTATGCCTGAACTCAGGTGATTATTACACTGTGATAGTTATAACTAATGATATCGGCAGCATTCAAGTACTTTCAGAATTTCAAAAAGATTAAATTATGTTCCTTATAATATTTTTGTAAAAATATTTTTTGTTGGGGAGCAGCTAGGTGGTGCAATGGATAAAGCACTGGTCCTGGTTTCAGGAGGACCTGAGTTCAAATGTGGCCTCAGAGATTGATACTTACTAGCTGTGTGACCCTGGGCAAGTCACTTAACCCTCATTGCCCTGCCCCAAAAAGATGTTTGTTTTTTTTTTTTAATTGTTTTAATAAGCCATGATCTGCTTTCTGACCCTCTCCCAAGCTTACCCTGGATTCCCCCGCCACCCCCCCCACCCCCGCCCATGAGACACAAGACAAAGAAATACAGATAGACCAAGCAAATTTCCACATTGTCCAAGTTGTCCATCACCCCTCTCTTCCCACTTCGTCTCATCTGCGTTAGAATCCTTCACCTCTATCAGAACCTTGGTGCCATTGTTTCATTATTAGCCCTCTGAAATCTTAGTTGATCATTATGCTGATGAATAAATAGTATTTATAGTGTTTGTGTAGAATAACTCATTCATCATTCCCCAATTTTAACATTTTCCCCCAGTGGTGCGTTGAAATAGTTTTTAACATTGTTTTAAAATTTTTTTTTTAATTCCAAATTCTCTCCCTTCCTGAGACAATAAGCAATTGATAACTAAAATATTCAATCAAAGCAAAACATATTTCCATAATAGTCATGTTGTGAAAGAAAACAGACACCAAAAACCCCCACCCCACAAAAAAGTGAAAAATAGTATGTTTTAATCTGCATTCAACTTCATCAGTTCTTTCTCTGAACATTCCTCAATTTATAGGTACCCCCCTCACATTCCATTTTTTGCCACCTCAAAAAGGGCTATAAGTACTGATGGTATCTGAAAACAGATTGAAGCATTTTTTTTTTTGACAATTCCTTACTCTGAAGTTTTGTTTTTATCTGTTTACTCTCACAACTAGCTAATGTGGAGATGTTTTCCATGACTACTCAAGGATAAACTGATATTGAATTGCTTGAGTTCTTGGGGGGTGGGGTGTGGGAAGGGAGGGAGGAAGAGAAGTTGAAATACAAAGTTTTTAAAAATTGATGTCAAAATTTGTTTTTACACATAATTTGGAAATAAATTCTAAACAGGAAAAAAAAGGGATATAAGTATTTTGCAAATCCTTAAAGTTGTTTTGCTTGGGATAAATCTCCCTCAATCTATTCTCCCTGGCACTTTCCCATTTCCCTGTTGAGGAAATGTATTTCTATACCAAACTCTGTGTATTTTTCTTTCTTTTGATCAATTCAGATGAGAGTTAGGTTGAAGTGTAAGCCATAGCCCTACTCCTTCCTCCTTGTTTGTATGGTTGGCCACTTGCCCCTCTGTTATGTGAGAATTCTTCCTAACCTTTCTTTTCTTCCTCACCCCCACACTCTTCTGCTCTCTTTCCATTCTTTTTTTTGTTGTTGTTATGTTTTGAATAGAATTTTTATTTCCCCGAAATATATGTAAAACAAAAATTTTAACATCAATTTAAAAACTTTGTGTTCCCAACTTCTCTTCCTCCCTCCATTCCCACTCTCCCACCCACAGAAACTCAAGCACATTCATAATAAGTTATACATGAGTAGTCATGGAAAAAATTCCCATATTAGTTGTGAGAGAAAACAGTCAACAAAAACCCTCAAAACCTTAGATTAAAGAATTGTCGAAGAGGAAAAGAAAAAAAATTTTTTAATGTGTTTCCATCTGTTTTCAGATACTATCAGTTCCCTTTCTCTGCAGATAGGCTGCAATCTTCATAAGTCCTTCAGGGTTATATTGGATCATTGCCTTGCTGAAAATAACTACATGCTTCCCAGCAGATCATCCCCCACTATTGCTGTTATTTTTGTATACAGTTACATTTCACCTCTGCTTCAGTTCATGTAGATCTCTTCCAGGTTTTTCTGATAGTATCATGTTCATCATAACCTGTATATAGTACCTTAAGCTTGACAGAGAATTTTCTTCATAACAAGCCCAGCAAAGTAGGTTACCATACGTTTTGCCATATAATCAATCATCATAACTATTTCCCTCCATCCCAGTCCCTTCCCATGACATTTACTGCTATCTTCTTTTTACCTATTGCTCTCAAAAGTGTTTTACTCCTGGACTATCCTCTCCCTTGCTCTGCACTCCCTGTTTTTCACCCTTCCTTCCTTATCCTCCTCCCCCTCCTACTTTTATGTAGGGTTATATAGAATGCTCCTCCCAATTGGGTATGAACTGCCTGTTCCCTCCATGAGCCCACTCTGATGAGATCAAGGTCCCTGAGCTAATTTCTGTGTTCTAAATTTTTCTTCCCTCCCTCCATCCTCAACCCTCCCTATGAGATCAAGCAATTCAATATGTCATATGTGCAGTAATGCAGAACATCTTCATTCTTCCTTGAAAGTGTTTTTGCTTTTTTACTGCTCTCTCCTCCCAATCTACCCTTCCCCTCCTTCCCTTTTTCCCCCACCGCCCCCATTCCCTCCCCTCCCTCAAGGCAAAAATATATTACATATACCTACTTGAGTATGTATGGTTAGTCCTTCTTTGAGCAATTCTGAGATATTAAGGTTCACTCACTTCCCAACTCCTTCCCCCTCTTCTCCTCCCCTCCATAAGCTTTTTTCTTGTTTCTTTCATGTGAACTATCTCTCCCTTCTCCCTCCCCCAATCTATTCCCCTATCACCTCAACCCTATTTTAATGATGTCATCATGGGTTAGTTCGGTGGCACAGTGGACAAAGCACCAGCCCTGGACCCAGGGAGGCACCAAGCCCAAATCCGGACACAGACACACAAGACCCACCCTGTCTGTCCACAAAGAACAAAACATAAATGCTTTGCAGATATCATCCCTTCAATATTCAGTTCAGACCTGTGTCTTATGTGAATTCCTTACTGAGATAATTCTTATGAGTTTGAAGTATATCTTCCCATGTAAGAATGTAAACTGTTGATCTTTTAATATCCCTCATGGAGTCTTTTTTTCCTGTTTACCTTTTTATGCTTCTCCAGGGTCTTGTATTTGAAAGTCAAAGATTTCTATTTGGTTCAGGTCTTTTCATCACAAATGCCTGAAAGACCTCTTTCTTATTAAAATCCCATTTTTTCCTCTGAAAGATTATACACAGTTTTGCTGGGTACATGATTTTTGGCTGTAGTCCGTTTCTTTGCCCTCTGGAATATCATATTCCATGCTGTTCGGAGGCAAAGAACGATTGAAAACTTCTTTGAAGGTAAGGCAAGACTACAATACAACCTCAGAAGAAGATAATAACAGGGTTCAAAGCTCCAACATCCAAAAGTTCAAGAAAATATGAACTAGTCTCAGGCCATGGAAGCTTCTCGAAAGGGATTTTGAAGAGAAAGTAGGAAGAAATAGAAAGAAGATGTAGAGGGACAGCTAGGTGGCACAGTGGCCCTGGATTCAGGAGTACCTGCATTCAAATCCGGCCTCAGACACTTAGCCACTTACTAGCTGTGTGACCCTGGGCAAGTTCACTTAACCCAATTGCCTTACCAAAAAGAATAAGAAGATGTAGAGAAAGGGAGGAAAGGATGGAAAGAGAAACTGATGAGCGATGCAGGAGAGTCATGAGAAAAAAGTTAACAGTTTGAAAAGCCAACTGGAAAGGAGATGAAAAAACTGTTTGATGAAAATAACTGCCTAAGAATTAGAATTGAAACAAATGGAAGCTAATGACCTTATGAAAAACCAAGACACAGCAAAGCATATCCAATTGAATGAAAAAATAGAGGGCAATGTGAAATATCTCTTGGAAAAAACAGCTGACCTGGAAAATAAATCTAGGAGAAATAATTTGAAAATCACTGGACTACCTGAAAAACCTTGACCAAAACAAAAGACTTACACACCATCCTCAAAAGAGATTGTGAGGGAAAATTGCCCTGATACTCTAGAAGCAGAAGCTAAAATAGAAATTGAAAGAATCACCCAATCACCTCCTGAAAGAGATCCCAAAAGGAAAACATCAGGAATATTATAGCCAAATTCCAGAACTCTATGGTCAAGGAGAAAATATTGCAAGCAGCCAGAAAAAAGGAATTCAAAATACTGCTGGAGCTCCAATAAGGATAAAGCAAGTTCTAGCAGCTTCCATTTCTTTTTATTTATTTCTTTTATTTTTTTTTTTAGTGAGGCAGTTGGGTTAAAGTGGACTTGCCCCAGGATCACACAGCTAGTAAGTGCTCAAGTGTCTGAGGCCCGGATATGAACTCAAGGTACTCCTGATTCCAGGGCGGTGCTCTATTCCACTGCGTTCACCTAGCTGCCCCTAACTTCCATTCTTTTTAAAAAGATCATTGTGACATAACAGAACTGTGTCTTATTGGGACTCCTTTGATGAACTGATAATGAGAGGGTTTAGAAGTGATCGTCTTTGGGTTTTTTTGTCGTTTTTTTTTTTTTTTCTATCCATGTTTCTCTTTTCTCATGTGTTTAAACTCCAAAAATTCTCCCTGCAGCTCTGGTCTTCTCATCAGGAATGCTTGCAGGTCATCTATTTTGTTAAAGGTCTATTCCCCTCTGTAACATTATATTCCAGTTTTGCTGGGTAAGTTATTCTTGGCTGCGAGCCCATGCAGTTTGCCCTTCTGGAGTATCAATATGTTCATGAGGTTTTTGCTCCTTTATTGTGGTGGCTGTTAACTTGTATGTTTGATCCTGATTGTGGCTTCTCAGTACTTGAATTCTTTCTTTCTGGCTACTAGCAGTATTTTTTCTCTGACCTGGAAGCTCTGGATTTTTGTCTATATTGTTCTCTTTGGAATTCTTATTTTGGTGTTTCTTTCAGGAAGTGATTTTTGGATTCTTTCTCTTTCCATTTTGCCCTGTTGTTCCAAGAGATCTGGGTCGTTTTCTCTTAAGATTTCTTGAAATTTGATATCAGGGTCTTTTTTTTTTCTTCTTTTTTTAACTTAATGACATTTGGATGTGCTATTAGTTCATATTTTTTCCTCCTGTTTTCTAGGTTGACTTTTTGCTATGAGATAATTTACATTTCCTTTTTTTTTTTTTTTTAAGCCTTTTGCCTTTGTTTTAATATTTATTGTTGCCTCATTAAAGTAGTTGGCTTTTATTTGGTCCATTTTAATTGTCAAGGAGTTTGTTGCTTGGGCAAGATTTTGTTACTTTCTGTGCAAAGCTGTTAAAATTTTCTTTTCCATTATTTCTTCCTGTAGCTATCATTTCTTTTCAATTTTTTCCCTCTAGTGCTCTCATTTCATTTACAAAAAACATTTTAAACTTCTTTCTTTAAGGGGGCGGAGCCAACGATGGCAGAGGAAAGGTAGTGACTTCCCTAACTTCTCCCCCAAGGCCCCTCCAAATACCTTCAAATAATGCCATAGGACAATTTTTGGCGCAGCAGAACCCAAAAAAGGGACAGGATGAAATAATTTTCCAACAAAGACAGCCTTAGAGGATAGGCAGCAAAGGTCTGTTGTACTGGGGTGAGAGTGAATGTGCGCAGAGTGGACCCAGCCCCAGCGAAACCAGGCCTTGGGAACCTCTGATTCAACTGTGGCAGCACCTGCTTCTAGAACTCAGCCCACAGGTGGATAGAGGAGCTTAGCATGCACATTCTGATCCAGTAGGCCGACTCCAGTGGTCAGAGGGACACAGGCACACCAAGTTTCTGACCTTAGAGAATCAGATTTCAATCTGACTCTGCTTCCGGGTCACGATGAGGTAGGTAAGAAAGCAGCAGACTATAGAAGCTTTTTTGGGGGAAAAGTAGACCAGAATACATCCTCAGCAGATGATAATAAAGTCAAAGCTCCAACATTCAAAGCTTCCAAGAAAAATATGAATTAGTTCAGGCCATAGAAGTGCTAAAAAGGGACTTTGAAGAGAAAGTAGGAGAGATAGAAGATTTAGAGAGGTGGAGGAGAAAGAAGAAAGAGAAATGAGTGATGCAGGAGAGTCATAGAAAAAAGTCAACAGTTTGAAAGCCAAATGGAAAAGGGATTTAAAAACTGTCTGAAGAAAATAATTGCCCCTAAGAATTAGGATTGAACAAATGGAAGTAGTGACTTTTATGAGAAACCAAGACATAGTAAAGCAAATCCAAATGATAAAAAAAATAGAGGGCAATGTGAAACATCTCCTTGGAAACACAGCTGACCTGGAAAATAGATCTAGGAGAGAGAATCTGAAAATCATTGGAGTACTGAAAACCATGATCAAAATAAGAGTTTAGACATAATCTTCCAAGAAATGTTGGGGAAAATTGCCCTGATATTCTAGAAGCAGATGGTAAAATAGAAATTGAAGAATCCACCGATCATCTCCTGAAAGAGATCCCAAAAGGAAAACTTTCAGGAATATTATAGCCAAATTCCAGAGCTCCCAGTCAAGGAGAAAATACTCCAAGCAGCTGGAAAAAAGGAATTCAAATCCTGTGGAGCTACAATAGGTATAACACAAGATCTAGCAGCATCGACGTTAAAGGACCAGAGGGAACGGAATATGATATTCTGGAGGGCAGCGGAACTGGGACTGCAGCCAAGAATCACCTACCCAGCAAAACTGTGTATAATCTTTTAGAGGAAATAATGGGACTTCATTGAAAAAGAGGATTTTCAGGCATTTATGATGAAAAGCAGATCTCAGTCATTAGCAAAGCAGTAGGGAGGCATCACTATACCAAGAAGCACCAAGTTATTTACTGGTAGAGCCATTTAGGAAGTACCTTTAGGGCTGGAACAGTAATTCATGATCATGCTTAACACTTGGGCAAGCTTACTGTTTAAAAAGGTTCTAATTAGATAGGTCACTGAGAATTGTTTATGGAACCTAGCTGTTCAAGGACATGTTTCAATGGTTAAATGTTGGTACTTTGTTGGAATTGTTAGAAGATTATATGCAAATTCTTATGTCTAGAAGTCTTTTATGTTGGGATTCAATAAAGTATCCTCAGTTACTACTGTTCCTTTTGCTGCTACCTCCTCTCTAGAGTACAGTTTACTGCTCTTGGTTCCTGTAGCCTACTTGTGCCGTACTTCATTTCTCAACATGAGACTTCATACCAGCTTGAAACCAACAGCTCTGTTCACCTGGTGCCAAAATTTAATGTGCCTTTTCCATATTTATACTTATTATTTCATGCCTATCTTAATTAGTCATGACTTTCATTTCTGAAAAATGAATCCTCTTTGCACTGTTAATGGGTAGGCACATATGTTCTTCAGTCCTTTTTCACCTCATCCTGACCAGCTGTAGTTCCATGCTTTATTGAAGAGGATGACATAGGTTACATAGCTGTATTATAGATGCTCGTTCAGCCCCTCTCCAGTCCCCCTTTTTTCTTTCTAAATAATAATCTCTACTTTACTAAAATTGCAATAAGGCTTTAGGAGCCAGAACATGATCCTCTTGTTTTGTCTCTTTCATCTACCAAATAAGTTCTTTATGCAGTGGGGAAGGAGAGAACTTGATAAGATGATGTTAGTTGTTGCTGCCTTTTTCCCTGGGGATAACTGCCACTTGATAGATAGAAAAACTGGGTATTACCCAATCCCTTAACTACTAGAATCCTTTAGACTAACTTCTTTCTGTTCATAAACATATACACGGGGGGCAGCTAGATGGTGCAGTGGTTAAAGCACCAGCCCTGGATTCAGGAGGACCTGAGTTCAAATCTGGCCTCAGACACTTGACACTTACTAACTGTGTGACCCTGGGCAAGTCACTTAACCCCCATTGCCTGCAAAAAAAAAAAAAGCATAAACATATACACGCAAATAATCTGTAATTTAGAAGGTATGTCAGAATTGTCACTAGGGCTGATTCATTAACAAATTTCTGAAACCTGTTTCATTTTGATGCTAAGTCAGTTTTGCTGAGTTTGTCACCTCCCATAAATGGAGACTACTAGACCCTTGAAAAAAGAATGGCCAGCTCTGTAACACAAAAGATGATGATGTACATCCTCTTTAATGATAGAAATCAATCAAGAGCTGTTTATTAAATGCCAACTACATCTCAGGCACTACCTTAAGGTAGTGATGAAAACCTTCCTTATGAATAAGGTCCTTCAGTTAGGCCAAGGGATATGCAAAATGACCATCTTTATCTGTATTCCTCAGTTGCCTTAACTATGTGATGCCTATAAAGATATATTCTTTGGTAGATGTTTTACATATTAGTTTTGGCCATCTTATTAGGAAAACTGATAGCATCCTGTGATTATATAACCAGTCACCTTCTTTTTAATATGGTCTATTGAAATTTTAAGATTAAAAAACACATTAGTTATACACTTTGAAAAAGGTAGAAATTATTTGCATCACTTCTTTTTATAACAAAAACATTACTGTCTTTCTTGTTCTTGTTGTTCAGTCATTTTAATCATGTCTGACTGCATAACAGTTATGTACATCTCACAGAAAAGTGGTCATTGTTAACAGTTTAACTACAGTATGTAAAACATTGGAAGTATTTTCATTTACTTTCCTCTGCTACAGAGAATTTGATGCTAAAATGTTTTAACAATTAAACTACAAAGAGAGTTGACACAAACTATTTGAAGTCAAGATTTCTGAGATTAAAATTTTCTTAGTTTTCTTCCAAACACTGAAGTACTTTTAAAATTTTGACAAATAAACTTTTTTGAAGAACCTGACTCACATCTCAGGAAATTGAAACCTGAATTTTAATTTTAAAAATTTCATTTCTAAAAAAAATAATTTCTATTTTAGGTTAAGAAAGATTAATTTCTTAGTTAAAACTTTGTTGTTTTTATTGTTTGTGTGTGTGTATAAAATACATAATTGTTAAGTTTGTTCAAAGCTTATCATATATTCATTTTGTCCTTGTATCTCCAGCACCTAGCAGAGGGCCTTGCTTTTAGTAGGTGCTTAATAGATGTTTATTGAATTGAATAGAAAATTAAAATGCCACATTAAGCCTCTTTTTGTGTTTTCTTTAGGCTCCTATTCCAAAGAGTATACTTATTCCAGTGATTCCCATCACCAAATCAACAGGGTCACGGTTCCGGAATAGTGTAGAAGGATTAAATCAGGAAATTGAAATAATAATTAAAGAAACTGGAGAAAAGGAAGAGCAGCTTATAGTGAGTATTCTCTTTTTAAAAATTTTAACACATTTTATTTCCATAATTTATTTAATTTGGTAATTCCCAGTGCTTAGTACAGTGTCTTGTACAGAGTATATAATAAATGTTTGAATTGAATTATAGAATGCCTCATGACTCATAAATAAAATAAATAAAACACCTGTTGATTTATTATCCATAATTGGAAGGTTAGAAAAGGGAAAGTAATGTCATTTCTTCCTTTTCTGTTAAGAGAAAATGCAGTATTAAAACAAAATTTGCCTTTGTCTTTTATAGCAAAGAGATTTTAGGCCTCTTTTAAGGTTAATACAAATTTTTAAATTTTTTAAAATTTCCTTATACTCTACCGAGTTCCTTTTTTTTGGAGGGGGGGGGTCTGGATTTTTTGTGTAGAAATTATTTAAATTATTATTCATGTGTAGTTATTAGTTTTGAGAAGAGCTATATGTACTTGACCATTCCTCTGGCAAAATTTCAACTCTTTGAGCTAATGAGTATTTGACAGTTAAAACGCTCCATATAAAATTAAGAATCTTGATATTCATTATTCTTTGGTTATCAGTTAAGGGTTTAAGCTTTGCTGTTGAACTGTTCTACCATGTGACACACAGCATGGCACAGTGGACAGAAAGCCAGCCCTAAGGGCAAGAAACTTGCCTTCTAGTCCTGTCTGTGACAGCTGTGTGTCGCCCTAGTCCATCCTTAGCTAAACTCTGAGCACTCTCTTAGATGCTCTTAGACTTTCTGATTTGCAGAGAAGTGCTGACCTCCATTAGTTTCCTTATCTGAGAACACATACATGTAAGATTCTCATTTTCAACTCATTGTCTCAGAATGTTTTCATCTAAATCTCCTTAGTTCTTTGAAAAGGAAGAGGGAAGAATTGAGGGTTATATACTTAGCCCAGTATGAGTATTATTCTGCAGAGTTCAGGAACTCTGTACCCACTGTTTTGACTTTACTAGTGGGGAGTGGGGTGGGGCACTATTGACTTGGTCTTACAGGAAATCTCGGCTCTGATTTTGCAAATAAGAATAACAAATTATATTCCATTCAGGCAGGTAAGATCCCCACCTTCTTCCGGCAGCAGCCTGTATATATACAGTCACATCTGGTTTTATTCTCTATGAGGCTTCCTTCTGGACTCTCTTAGGGAGAGGGAGGGTAAACATTGATGCCTTCTGAAATGTCTCTTCAGTTATTGCCCGCCAAATGGCCCTCAGTACTCCTAATTTCCGTTGGCGGGGGTACTTCTCCTTCTCTGGAGAAGGTGAGGCCTGGCCACTCCTCCCATTCCCTCCAATAAGACCTAAAAAGAAAGGGGTGGCTTGGGGAAAGAAAGCCAGAGCATTAGCAGATGAAACACCACTGGACCCTTTGTGAGCCTGACTCTGACACGGTGTCGTGGCCTTATTCCTCCTCTTCGTGGTTCGCTGTGCTAACATCTGGAAGCACAGTTTTGGGTCGTGACTTTTTCCCCTTTAATTAGGTCTGTTGAACATGAAGGACCCAGGTGGTGGGCAGAGGGCAGCTTGAAAGCCCTTGGCATGTGCTTTGGGCACAGCTACAAATCCACAGTTAAGTGGAGACTTTGTTTTTTATTTATAACAGCCACAAGACATTCCAGACGGCCATCGCGCACCTCCTCCCCTGGCACAGCAGCGCAGCAGTAGTACCCGCAGTATTGATACCCAAACACCCGGCGGAGCGGACAGGGGGAGTAACAATAGCAGCCGCTCCCAATCTGCCTCCCCCACCTCATTCCTTACCATCTCACATGAAGGTAGTGAAGAGAGCCCTTGTTCTGCTGACGACCTCCTTATTGATCCCAGAGATAAAGGTATAGCCCCAAGGAAATAATGCTGCTCTTGGCTTCTACAACTCTTACAATCTAAACCCTAAGTGCTAATCATGTTAGTAAGGGTTTGCACTCTACTCTTTTTCTGGCATGTATTAAAGAACATTGAGGCGCTTTGAACTAAGATACCCATTATTCATACAGAGAATTGAAAAGACTTCGGTTATACTTTTATTTCTGGGTTTTCCTTTTCTCATCGCATAATGATAATTTATATTTGCATAGCTCTTTATAGTCATGTGGTTTCATAGCCCCTTGGTTGTCTCAACAATGCTGTGAGGTCTGAGCAGGTAGTGTTGACCCCATTTTATAGATGAGGAGCTCGAGTAAAGAGGTTAAATGGTTCTCCTGCTAACTAAGGTTGCACTGATGGCCGGTGAGAGCCATATTTATAACCCATATCTGTGTGCTTGTTTAAAAGTTAGGTATCAATGAGGTATCGGGTGCATGGCTTCTTGATTTTGAATGGTCATTCGTCTCCTGTCCATCATAACTCACTGAAGCATCTTAGTCAGGTCTGTAGAGGGAATAGTTAGAGCTATCTCTAGAAAGATGGTAGTCATAGAGACCGGATGGAGAGACGGATGTTTTAAATAAGGGGTCAAATACATGGCCCACAACACTCCTGGGTGTGGCCCAAACCAGATGAGAATGACTGCAAAATATTTAACAAAAATAAATAAAAATACAACAAAGCATAGGTAATATTACACTTTAACAAGAAGTCAGTGTGTGGCCTCCAGGGGCCGTCATATAGGATTAGTGGCCCCCCATTTCTACTTGTGTTTGACACCACTGTTTAAAGTGTTTAAAGTAATAAATGTTTTATCGCTTTTTAGAAGCGACCATTTAACCTAAGCCGCAGTTGTAAAATTACAAAGGATTGGCACTTGACAAGAAGTTTTTAGCTTACTTTCATAGACTGTATATGCTTGAAAGTAAAATCTGCCTCTTCTGAAACGTTCTTTAACAATACTGACTTTGCCCTCCAGTTAGAACGTGATTTCACATTTGTGCAGGGGGTCCAAGTTAAGACATGAACAAGCCAAGTCATGTTCTCCTCTCCTTGGTCTTTGCTTCCTCTGCATGGGTGGGGACTCGTCCAAGTATCAAATTCTGATCTCTTCTTTCCCTTCACACCCTCCTCACAGGGTAGTTAATGAGGAGGATATCGGGAAAGAAACTGGATTGGGAGCCAGACAGACTAGTTCTGATATTACCTGAGGTGGGCCCTTGAGCAAGTCACCTTAACATTTGTAAGCATCAGTGTCCTCATTTGTTAAAATGAGAGGGGTTGGCCACGATGATGTCTGAGGTCCCCTTCAAGCTCTAAAGTGACAACACTGACATTTTTGACAAGCCTGTTTGCAAGAGCTGCATGATATTAGACATACTTGGGGGTTTTGTGATACCTACAAAAGAAACGAAACACATTTCTTCCTCAGAGTTTACAGTCTAGCTGAGACTGTGAAACATACAAAAGAGAACTTTTTTTTAGAACAACTTTAAGTCACATCTAACTTCATTGTTTCAATCCTTTAAGGATCCATGAATTAATTGGTATGCCTGTGCGTATGCCTTCTACCAGTGCAGCTTGTGACCCCTCTGAATTAGGAGAGGATATTCATGAGCTGTTGTGAGTACCTTTGAGGTAGGGGAATGCAGAGATGGGAATAAGCAAATTATTGACATAGAGCTTGTCCTCGAGCAGTGGCTGCAAAATGGGTGAGTAGAGAATGAGGTTGGTGGGATACAAGGTGAACATTTTGGTGGAGGGCTTTGAAAGTTAGGCTGAGGAGTTAATAGTAAGTACTGTAAAACAGGAGCACTATAGATAAATGAAGAGAGTAATAATTTAATGGGAAGTGGGAGAGAGAAGTTAGATGAGATATAAATAAGGAGCCTCAATAAGAGAGTATTAGAGCATTACAGCTAAAGACCTATGGTAATTAGAAACAAAAAAGTAAAAAGTCTTTAGCGGTAGATCTGACAAGGCTTTATTTTGGTTTGATTATAGAGCAGAAGGTCAGAAGAATGAAATAAATGTTTAAAATTATAAATTGGACCCACTTATTAAAAAGTACTAGCATTATTGTTGTGGCACAGTGGGTACCTAGTGGGTAGGTGGCAGAGTGGATAAAGTACCAGGCCTGGTGTCAGGAGTTCAAATCTGGTCTTAGACACTAGCCATGTGACTGGGCAAGTCACTTAACTCTGCCTCAGTTTCCTCATCTGTAAAATGAGCTAGAGAAGGAAAATGTCAAACCCCTCCAGTATCTTTGCCAAGAAAGCCCCAAATGAGAGTCACAAAGAGTCGGACACCACTGAAATGACTGACCACCAACAAAGTATTATTGATTCATTGTATAATACAAGATAGTGAACTTAGTTTTGAAAAGTTTGGGGTACTAGATAGAGACATCAAAGTAGATAATATAATGGGTTTCCTATAAAAGAGGACTAATTTTTTTTTTTTTAAGGACTATACCTTTGGGAGAGCTAGGGGGCGCAGTGGTTAAAGCGCCGGCCCTGGATTCAGGAGGACCTGAGTTCAAATCAGCCTCAGACATTTGACACTTACTAGTGTGTGACCCTGGGCAAGTCATTAACCCTCATTCCCCACCCCCACCCCCCAAAAAAAGACTTTTAAAATAAGTGTGGAAATTCCAGTAGGGGTAGAAGATTTAATAGCTGTATGCAAGTGGTAATATATTTCGACTGTAGGTAAACTCAATAAGTGAGCATAAAGAGAGAGAGCATATAAGTGAACATAAAGAGAGAGTATTGATAGGTAAATGGCAAATAAGACAGAACAACAGGAAGATGTAAGGAAATAGAGAACAATCTGAAAGCTGAAAAAACCCAGAGGACAGACTTTGAGAAGCCAAAATGAGAGTTTCTTGAATTCTCTACTGAAATTACAACTATTTGATCCCCTGACTCTTTCAAATATAATGTAACTCAGGAATACTTTCTAATGTTTCCCATGAATTCCAGAGCCTTGTAGGCTAAAATAGGCACACTATCACGCTGTATTTATATATAAGGATCTTAGGATTTCAGAGCTAAAAGAAACTTAAAAATCATATGGCCCCACCCTCTTATTTTACAGATAAGATTGTCAGAATTTCTGAGTTCAAATCTTGACTCTACAACCTGTGTGATCTTAGGCAAGTCAGTCTCTCTCACTAGATACTGCTCATCTATAAAATAAGAAACCCAAAGGTTCCTTTCACCCCTTCCAACTCTATGAACTCTAAAACTGAAGTTGAGAAGTAAACAGGAGATGTTGAAAAGTGATTTGTCCAAGGTCATAGAAGTAATAAGTTGCAAAGTCAGAATTAAAATGCTAGTTTTCTGACTCTAAATTCAGTGTTCTTTTGACTACAACATACTTCTCTTTAAAAAGTATTTTCACTGTTCAAAATAGATCCTTGAAAGAGGATAATAAAGGATAAGGAAATGGAAATGACTAAAGATTTGCTATAAAAAAACTGACTCGGTAAAGGATCTTTCCTACATTTCCTACTGGTTAATTAAATTAGTATGCTGTTTGTTCCTTGTTCAATTGTTTTACATTTTGTGTGTTTCTTTATATTTTTGGTAAGTTTTCACTATTTTGTTCTTTTCAGAAAATGGGGAACAACTCTTCCTCTGCCAAATATGCCACCTCACCAAACCTAACAACAGTTATATGTTTAAACGAGAACCCTCCTGAAGGCTGTGAAAGGGTGAAAGTCTTTGAGGAATGCTCGTAAGTATTTGCTAACAGTATAGGAATACTATTTGAATTGACCTGATTGGTTTGTCTTATCATTCTTTTTCTTGAATGATATGGGAAAATAAAATTTCATTGAGAAATATGTTTATTAATAAGCAATGATTTGGGGAGATCAGAGTTCTCCCCTCCCACCCACCCAACCCCTTTTTAAAAAATTACTTATTTTAAGAAGTTGTCTCTTTACTGATAATGAAATTGGACTTCCTTTTTCAAGATCCAACCCAGGAGGAGTAGTTACCGTGTCCTGCTCTGGCTTGGGTGGGGCATAATTTCCTTGAGAGGTCTGGGTATAGAGTCTCTGTTCTAGGGTGACATGATGTCACTCTCCTCATTGAACACCTGCTCTTTGAAAGGTATATACACTGTGAGCTGGCTGACACCATGCCGGTCTTTGGTCTATGAGAGATGACCAACCTTTTATTAATAAACATGTTGGCCTTATTAATAAAATGATTAAATTACCCAGAAACTGTCTCTCAAACTTTAAAAATCATCGAACATTCTTTTCCAAAGCATAAAACCTTTATTGGATATTTTTTCCTTTTATGGAATTCATTGAGCTGTCTTTAGTTCTGTGAGATGCTAAGTGAAAACAATCTGCTTTTAAAAATAAATTTAAGGGGCAGCATAGGTGGAGCAGTAGATAGAGCATCAGCTGCTGTCAGGAGGACCTGAGTTCAAATCCGGCCTCAGACACCTTAACACTTACTAGCTGTGTGACCCTGGGCAAGTCACTTAACCCCAATTGCCTCACTAAAAAATAAAAAATTAAGTAATTTTTTGGACCACAGACTTAGAAAGTACATTCCCTAAAAAAAAAGAGTTAGCTCATCACTTGTTACCAGAAAGGAGGGTGTAGCTTTTAATTTTAATATTTTGAAAAGAATTACATTATCAGAATTTTGTTGCCTTTTTAACTTTGTCTTCATTTTGTATCACTTCATACAAGTCTTTGCATGTTTCTCTGAATTTGTTATAACTTATGGCATAGTAATATTCCATTACATTCATATGTGCCTTAATTTCTTCAAATATTACCATTGTTGGCAGATTTTGTTTTCTAATAACAAAAAATACTGCTCTGATCTTTTTTTTTAACTTATATGTTAAACTTATATGTTTACTTCCACACGATAGAGTTCTAGTAGTAGAATCCCTCTGTCTGAGAGTATGAACAATTTAATTTTCTTTCATAATTCCAATTGTTTTCCAGAATTTAAAAATTAATCATCTGTCCTAATAGTAATAAAATGTCTTGCCCAAAGATTAATGATATTCCTGTCTTTTAGGGTCTGTGCTCATTTGGGGGGTATTTAGTTATAACCCTTGAAGTTGTTTTATAATTTCATTCTTCTGATTATTAGTGATCTGAATTTTTTTCCAGGTTATTGTTAGTTTCTATTCTTTTTTTTTTATTTTTTAAAGTGAGCCAATTGGGGTTAAGTGACTTGCCCGGGTCACACAGCTAGTAAGTGTTTAAGTGTCTGAGGCCAGATTTGAACTCAGGTACTCTGCTCCAGGGCAGTGCTCTATCCACTGCGCCACTTAGCTGCCCCGTTTCTATTCTTTTTTTAAAAAGTTCTTATCTATCAATTGACCATTTTTTCATCTGGAAAATGTAAATTCTTAATTTTACAAAATTTGTCTTAGGTCTCTTTTAGATTTTGGAGATATGTCAGGCATTTTTTCAGAAGTATTTAATGCAAAATTTTCTTTTTTATACCATCTGTGTCTTCTGATTCTAGTAGTATTGACTTTATTTTGATAAAGTCTTTTTAATTTTATATAATTGAAATTGTCCATTTTATCTGTCATGATCTCTTTGATCCCCATGTCTAGGATTCTTCTGCTGTCCATAATTGAAAAAGTTAAAATCTCCCTTCCTCCCCAAATTTTATTATAGAGTGACTTTTTACCATTTATCAATTGAAAGTTACTATGGTATGAGGCACAAATGGTGAGCTCAGTCTTCTTTCACTTTTTATTTTGCTTTGTGGTGATGGTGGGTTTTTTGTTGGAGTTTTTTGTTTGTTTTGGTGGGGCTGTGAGGGTTAAGTGACTTGCCTAAGGTCACATAGCTAGTAAGTGTTAAGTGTCTGAGGCCACATTTGAATTTAGGTCCTCCTGAATCCAGTGCCAGTGCTTTATCCACTGCACCACCTAGCTGCCCCCTCTTTCACTTTTTAGTGTGCTTTACAGTTCTTGTCATAGAAAGAGTTCCTTTCCTAGTAGTGTGTGCTCTTGAGTGGATGAAGTGCTTGGCTGTTTTATACAGTTTTTTCCTTGGTCTTACCACCTTTTAAAAAATATACTTGGGGGCAGATAGGTGGTGCAGTGATAAAGATATAGATAATGCACCAGACCTGGATGCAGGAGAACCTGAGTTCAAATCCAGCCTCAAACACTTGACACTTACTAGCTGTGTGACCCTGGGCAAGTCACTTAACCTATTGGTGTTCCCCACCCCCTCCCCCAATGTATACTTTCTTGATGCCTTCTAAAAAATACATTAGTTCTATATCAGATTACTTGCTGTCTTTGGGAGGGGGAAGAAACAGAGGGAGAGTGAAAAAAAATTGAAACTCAAAATCTTACAAAAATGAATGTTGAAAACTATATGTGTAATTCAAAAAAAAATAAAATACTGTTAATCGCATACCTCTTTTCCTATCTTCTTTGCTATTAAACTCTCCCTACTAACAGAAAAACAGTTTAAGAAAAAACTATCTGAGGTCTGATAGCTTATTTATTCCAAACTCATAATCTTACAGTTTTCAGCTGGCAAAGAAGGAAATATCAGAAATATCAATATTGGCTAGTTTGGGTTATTTCCTGCTTTGTTGCACATATTAAATAGTTTGAGATCTGTCCAGTACCAAACATCCTTCCTTTCCACTTCTTTTTTAACACTGTATTCCTTGATATTCTTGTTTAATTTCTTTAAGTGAATTTTGTTGTTAATTTATCCTTGGGTAATAGTCCTTTAGATCTTAATTTTTGCTGTTTTGGCCCAACCTAGAATTAAGTCTCATTTTTTTAGGTCTTTAATTTCTGTAAAAAATTTTTTGTGATTAGTATTCTATGAAAATCTGTGTGTGTTGTAGAAGACTAATTTCCAAAGTACTTTAATGCATTTTGTTGCTACCTCAATGGGATTTCTCTTCCTGGATTTCATTATACAGAAATCTGCAGAATGACTAGTTAACAATCTTGGTTGTTTTTTTTTTTTTTTCTTTTTAATCCAGCCATCTTAGTTGATTTTGATTTTTTTTTCCATTCATTCCTTAGGGTAGGGGACTCTTAACCTGGTTGTTAACTTGTTTTTTAAATATTCTGATGATTGCATTTCAATATAGTTAGTTATTTTATTGTCCTATTTTATTATTTAAAAACATTATTACGCATAAGATTTGCAAGTTTGCCAAAGGGTTCCATGAAATAAATAGTTTAAAAAACTCCTTATCTTGGGTATACTAAAATAAACCAACATATTAAAACACAAATAGAATTAATTTTACTTCCTTTTGGACTTAAACCCATTGTCTTAATTTTTTTTACTTTCTAACTAGCTTTATTGGTCCTTTTGTTCTTCAGCTGTTTTCAGTTGTGTCCAACTCTTCATGACCCCATGGGATTGTCTTGGCAAAGATACTAGAGGGGTTTGCCATTTTCTTCTCCAGCTAATTTTACAGTTGAGGAAACTGAGGTAAACAGGGTTAAGTGACTTGCCCCCCAGGTTGGTGACATATCTAGTGAATGTCTTAGGCCAGATTTGAACTTAGGTCTTCCTGATTCTAGATCTGGTGTTCTAGCCACTGTCCCACCTAGCTGTCCCCTACCTACTATGGACCTATAGGTTCATTTTATTTATTTATTTATTTATTTTAAATTTAAAGATGAGATCACCAAAATTGGAAACAAGAAGTAGAACTTCATCTCTTCTTTGAATTAAAAAAAATGTTTAGGAATTACTAATTTGTTGATTATCCTAGGGGTTTTTTGTTTTGTTTTGTTTTTTAATTCTATATGCCATTCATTGGTCTTCCTTTTCTCCCTTTTGTCAGTGGAGATATTCAGTGATATAAATGTTCTTCAAAATACTAACTTAAATACATCTCACAAATTTTCATGTGTCTTATTAAGATTTCTTTACCATTTTTGTTTCATGTTCTTTGATGTATTCATTTATAATTGCATTAATCTTCATTTAAGTTGATATGCTGTGTTCCTATTTCCCTTACTATAAATTTATTATATTCTGCAAAGCATGTAATTGGTATTTATACATTCTGGCATTTGTCTGTGAGGTCTTTACTGTTATGTGATCAGTTTTTGTAGTTGTGATGGGCAGTATTAAAAAATGGTTAGGCTTCCCATTTGCTAACCTCAGCATACTTTCTAGTATTCAGAGCTTCAGGTACCTTCTTACTTGTCTTATCAGGGAAGCTTTGTTTTAGGGTATGGGCCTTTTCTTTAACCAGAAGCTGTACCATTTGGTGCATAGGCCATTAATGTATGCCAAGATGCCAAGAAGGTGCTGATCTGCATGAGGAGATGCATGCAGTGATGATAGGTTTGGTTATTTATGGTGCCTTGTTTCTTTTGGTTATGCCATGTGGCATCGTGGATGAAGAACCAGCATCAGAGCCAGGAAGGCCTGGATTCAAGTCCTGCCTCCCTAGGCCAGTATTCTGGCCTGCAAACTACAGGAGTGCTGCAAACCTACATTGGTGGAAGGACTTTGCTTATCCGAGAGTTCATTTTATTTTATTTTATTTTTGCGGGGCAATGGGGGTTAAATGACTTGCCTAGGGTCACACAGCTAGTAAGCGTCAAGTTTCTGAGGCCAGATTTGAACTCAGGTCCTCCTGAATCCAGGATCGATGCTTTATCCACTGCGCCACCTAGCTGCCCCAAGAGTTCATTTTAAAAATAAGGATATCATAGATATGGTCCCTACCCCCATTTCCTTATAGCCCCAAATACATTTCTTTTTCTGAGTACCCTCAAGGTAGGGTCTTCTCAGAGGCAGCTGGCAATACAGGGAATAGAGTGCTGGGCATGGAATCAGGAAGACACGAGTTCAAATCCAGTTTCGTGTGTTCTCTCTGTGACCCTGTTAACCTTAACCTCTGCTTCATTTTCCTCAGCTGCAAAATGGGGATAATAGCAGCACCTGCCTTTTAGGGTTGTTAGAAGGGTCAGATAAGACAACAGTTCCTGACACAGGTGCTGTATAGATGCTGATTCCCTTCCCTTTCTGCTTAGAGTCTCCTGAAAAGTAAATTTGCTTAGGGCTTTTCCCATCTGACCCAATGAACAGTTCACAGTAATAGGAGACAGACTCCATGGTCTTCATCCTTTTTCCCCTCGTGCCCTTGTTGCTGCTTTTCCTGGCACCGTATTATCCTTTTCCATGGCCACCAGTGAGCTGAGTATTGACACTGTTCCTTTTCCAAGGCTGGTGTGGAGAACCCCACACTGACTTGGAACCCTCAGGCTGTTTTGACAAGTGGTTGTACATGTGATTGTGGCTCAAGGCATCCATTTAAAGCACCTGGAGAAGGGTTGGGAGGTGAGAGTGCTGTGTCATGGACAGCCCCCTTCCTGAACTTTCCTCAGCCTCTTCCCCAAGTCTTCTACTTCTGTGAATGGATTGAATTGACTGGGGGGGGGTACTAGAAGATCTCTCTTTACAGATTAGTGCTAAGGGGTTTCCTCCCACCATGAGCCATCCCAGAAGAGTGGAATGGAATGAAATTATCTTGGGGGATGTACACATCAGTCAGAAAAGCCATCCTCCAGGAGACACTAAGGGGGCAAGTCCATATACTCCATAGGAAGTTATGAAAACTTACTCTTTTGTAAACTCACAAATTTGATCAGCAAATGTCACTCATCCCAGCAATCTCAGATGAGGTGTCTCTGACCATCTCTCTGGAAAACCTGGGAAGGGAAACAGTCCCCTCCGTGCAGCAGCTAGCTACCCTCTTCTTGATTACCTGCCCCAGTGCTCTGAAGGAAGCATTCGTAGGAAAGTCCATGATGAACAGTTCTTAGTCCCAAAATTTACCATGTGTGATGGATGTTGCAGACAGTAGTTGTATATGACTGGAGTTGACACTTGTTCCCAGCACATACTTAGGGAAACTCTTTTTCCAATACTCCGTCATGCCCCTTATAGGGTCTGGCCCAAACAAAAAGTAAAACAAAGGTATGGGAAGCAGTTGAATTGGGGCAGAGTTGATAGAAGAAAAACAAAAGCTCTTTTTTGAGAAGCAAAAGTATCCTCAGTTACCTGTGATTCTTAAGGATCTCTGATGAATCTTCCTCAAACGCTTAAATCATCCCCCTACACATATAAAATTTGGCACATTTGTGGTCTGTAACATTGCTGTCACTTCTCACCCAATCTATGAATACTTTGAGGGTATTGGAAACTGAGTGTCTGTGGCATCTTTGCATTCAGGAGTACGGTTTGGTTATATTTTGGTAAATGGAATATAGCAAATCAAAGTGATAATGCATTGGAAGGTACCTCATAAGCCACTCAGTCCAGGGATCTATGCAGTCTGTCTTTAAATGTAAAAACTATTTGTAGCTGGCAGGCAAGCTTTATCAAAACAGGTGCTGTTAGGCTGGGTTGGACGTATAACACTATAGTTTACCTACTTCTGATCTAGTCCAATCCATGCCGGGGGGAAAAAATGCCATTTTCTAAAATCACCCCCAATGGTCATCAGGCCTTTGTGTAAATGCCTCTGATGAGGGGAATTCACTACTTGTTGAGTCATCTCATTCTATTTTTGTCATGCCCCTAATTGTTGGGCAGTTTTCCTGACTGAAGCCTGAATCTACTGCTGCAACTTTGACCTTTCACCTAGCTCTGCCCCTTGTGGCCAACCAGAACAAGTCTAGTCCCTCTTTAATGTGATTATAAAACTTTGAACACTTGAAGACAGCTGTTATATACCTTCAAAAGTCTTAGGCAGTTGTCATGGGCAAGAGGAATTAGCACCTTTCTGTTTGGACTCCAATGCACAGAAACAGGAACAATGAATGACAGAAAAAGGAAGATTTAGGTTTTATGTCCAGATAAACTTCCAAAAAATGAAAGGTGCTACTTCAAAATGTAACAGGTGCTCGTCCCCCCCCCCCCCCCCCCCCCAGCTCTTTTGGGTTTCTTCAGAGAGTAGTTGAATGACCATCCTACAAATGTAGGGTGTGTTCTAGTGGGAAGCTTCTTTTGGGATTGGGTGGACATGCTTTCTATCTCTTTGTTAAGGGCTAAAATTCTAGCTAGTCTGTCTAAAATATCTAATGAGTGGTCGCCAATAAATTATAAGCTTTAGCAAGAGTTAGGTTTTTAAGTATTTATTAAGGAGAATAAGAATTTGGTAAAGAGAGAGAGAAAGGCCTAGATTCCTATCTATTAAAGGGAGAGCACATTTCTAGCTCCCTTCTCCGCCAGCGTCCTCAGGAAAGAGAGCGAGACTGAGCGCCAGTCTCTTCCTTCCTCCTCCCACTAGCCCGCGTCACTTCCTGACTCCTGGTCTTGCCCTCAAAGACCTTCCCTTCATGGGCAGAACTCTTCTACAGTAAGTATCCAGCAGGTGGCGTCATTCCAATCGTTACATCTTGAAGTCCTTTGAGTTTTCTTTAGCCCTTAACATTCTCAGTTCTTTCAGCTGATCCTCAAAAGACCCTTTCTTCTAAATTCTCTCCTACCTCTCCAGTCCTTCAAAAAGAATACGTGCCTCCTTGGTTTGGAACAACATGCCTTGCTTGCTGTTGCCCAAGATCACTTTAGCTTGTTTGGCTGCCATACCATACTATTGATTCATAATCAACTGGCAGTTCACTGCAGTTGTATGTGACTTACAAATGGCTGGCCAGCTATTAGACCCCAATCTCTTATGTTTCCATTTTTTGAGACTAGATATAAGACTTCACATCTATTCCACTTAATTTTCATCTTATTAGACTCAGCCGGGTAGCATTAACAATCTATGTCTGTGCTGTCTTCTGCAAATGCCCAAGCATATGTCTTTGCCTTTATCCATGCCATTGGTCAAAATGTTCAACAACTTAGAGCCAAAGTTACCTCTCTGTGTATTCCACCAAAGACCTTCCTTCAAGTTCTTAGCTATCCCTTTATGACTACTTTTTACATGGAATATTTCAATGAGTTTCGACTTCACCTATCCAGCTATCATGAAGCCCCACAGCTCTCATCTTATCAAGAAGAAAAAACATCAGGGTCTTTGATGCCATGTAGAAATGTAGATTAAGAATAATATGGCAATGTTCTGCATAATTGTACTATATAGCCTATATCTGGAACAGAGGCTTGCTGCCTCAGGGAGGGGGGGAGAGGAGGGAGGGAAGGGGGATAAAATTTGGAACTCAAAACTTGAAATAAAGGAGTATTTTCTGAGAGAAAAGAAACGTAGATTAAACTGTATACCATTTATCTACCAGTGGCCGAATCTTAGAATTGGAAGGAATCTCAGAGGCTGTCTAATCTAACTCAGGCCTAACAGTGGCATTCTTTCCTTTGCTAGGAGAGCTCAGGTGAGAGGGGAGATGGACATAGTCAGCACTTCCCTGGTGACCATTTCACTTTTGGATAGCTTCATTTTTAGTATATTTTTTTCCTTATGTTAAGACTGAATTTGCTCCCTGCCATTCCCTGAAAACCTTTAAGGTATCTTTCTGACCTATGTCTATGATTGAACCATAACTCCTAGTTCTGCCCTCAGTTAACCCTGTCAAAAAATGCTCTCTATTTAATGAAGCCCCAACTTGTCTTAATGTTCTGTTGATTTTCCCCCCATGGATACTCTTCAGCTCTATTGACCTAAATGAAGTTCTCTCCCTTGTTTTCTACTTGACCCTTTCCCATCTCCTTTACTTTACTCTTCTCCTGTAGATCCAACCAAGACTTATACGGTGGGTGATACCAAAATTATATCCTGGCTCCTTCTCTTTGTTTCTTTACTCTATGAAATAACTTTAAAAGTTTTTATTTCCAAGCCTGACCTGCACTCCAGATCTATATCTCTTACTAAGAACATCGTCACCTAAACTTTTGGAACTTAACATAACAGTCAGGAAACATTTATTAAGTGCACATTGCTTAATACCAGAGATCAAAGATAAAATCGAACCAGTTCTTGTTTCTACGGAATCTTACATTGTATTACATTGTAATATAGAAATAAATGTATACATACGAACAAAATATATACATACAAAATAAGGTACAGGGCCATTTGGGAAGGAGAAGGATACTAGCAGCTGGCAGTGATCAGAAGATTTCTTTTTAAGGCCCATGATTCCCGAGTTGATTCTTGAAGAAAACTACCACAAACAAAACTTGTCTTCCCTCCAAAATCTGTTTTTCCATCTGATTTCACTTGGTGATCTCATCAAGCTTCCTGGCTTCTCCAGTCTACCTGTACTGTCCCAGATGCTCGGCTGAACTCTGGTCTTGCCTTTCACCTGCTTTTCAGATGTCTAGAAAATGGGGCATCCAGTAATACCTTGGACTCAAACTTCCTTTCTTTCCCCTGAACCTTTCCCCTCCTACCTTCCTTATGTGTGCCTAATAGAGTGCTCTGTAACACAGTATGTGTAACACATTTCATAAGTGTTTGTTGAATGGAATTAAAATTAAAGGAAGTATCAGAATAGTGCAATAGAAGAGATACCAAGTGTCAGCAGCTCAGAGAGGCAGCAGGAGGAAGTGAAAAGTAGACTGAGTAGGGTCAGGAGACCTCTGTTCCAGGCAAGGTGCTGCTCATTGGCAGTGTGATGTTAGAGAAGTCACTTGACCTCTTACGTTTCCAAATCTGTTAAATGAGGGGTTTGGATATAGATCCCTAAAATACCTTCCTTCTCTCAAAATCTGTGATCTAGATAGGGTAAATGGGCCTGAAGAAGCTAGGCTTTCTCTACCCTGACTGCTAGGGATGAAAGCTGTAGGAATATGTAGTATAGTGTGCTATTTATAAATCTAAGTCTTAAATTTATATAGATAAGCATAGTTTAATTTTTGACAGATAATTCCCATAGGCAACTTTGAGATTGATAAAAAACACTTTTATAAACTCTAAAATGCTATTTAATTGTAAAATATTATTTTATTATAGACGTATGAACCTGGGTTCTAATCAAAGCCAGAGTACTGGGGGTAGGCGGGTGGAGTAGGAAACAAATATAAATGCTTTTAGGAAATTGCTTTGTCAAATTTCCAGATTAGTAATTTCTGCATTGTTTTAACTCCATAGCCATGTTCCTGACTCCACTGCTGTATTTCCTGAAGATAGTGGTTTTTGTGTTATGTCAATAAAAGATTTAGTACCAAAATTTATTTTGAAACATTTAAAAAATAAAGTTAGAGCAAGCTGCAATATAATAGATAAAGCTTTTTGCCAGTTACTACTGAAATATTAAAATTTTTGTCTTCAGATTATATAAAACACATAAGTTCCTTTCTCAATTTTGTGAATTTCACTACTTTATCTTGATTATAAGAAAAATTAGATAGGGGGTCGACTCAAATGAGTGCTTGAACAAAATTTAATGTTGCTTTAGCTTTTTAAATACCACATTTCAAGAAAGGAGGTATATTTTCTAAATCCACTAGGGAAGTACTTTAGAGTTCAATTTTAATGGGAAAAATTAAGGTGAACTGAGCCAAATTCTTAAGTTTTTAATAAATCTTGTACTGTTTAAAAATTCTTGAAATTTATTTCGAGTCAAAAGCCTTGGAGGTTTTTTTGCATTTTAGAAATTTGGAGTTTCAACATTAAAAAAATACTTAATGTTTATAATTTTGAATATTATGAACTAATGCTTACTAGGACAGTAGCTCAATCAAGTAAAATTACCTATCTTTAAGGCTGACTTGGAATATATTTTTTTTAACTTGAAAAAGAAAAAAATTACACTGGTCTTCTCTAGATCAATTATATCTTTCTGAGAGGTGTTATATGTAGTTTACCTAACTCCTTTCCAGCTTAAAGGAAATAAAATCTATACCCTTAGACTCCAAATGAGTGATTCTCCTTTAATCAAGAATATAGTTGTAACACTGATATATTGGTCAGTGTTGATGAAACTAGATCCATCTATGGGTAGTTTGAAATGATCCCCATAGCATTGCCATGGTGAGAGGGGGATCCTGGGGCCAGGTATGCAGTAAAGGACTAAGCCAGGGGACAACTTGAACCTGGGTCTTCTGAATTCATTCTGCTTCCTCCCTAGTGGGGGGGCCTTCAGAGCAGACTCTAAAACCAACACCCAGATTCAGGTTTGGTTTTGTGTCTTTTTTTTTTAAACAACACCTAAACATTACTAGTTTGTATTTCTTTAAGCCCTTGTTGGCTGCCTCCTAAACTGAAATCTGGGGTTAACTACTCCTTTATTGCCTTTGTGGAGGGTGATTTTCAAGGAATTGGCAGCTGTGGCTGTTTCCCCACCTCACAGTGGCATCATAAATACAAGTCCCATTTTTCTTTTTTCTTTTCTTTCTTTCTTTTTTTTTTTTTTTTTTTGGTGGGGCAGTGAGGGTTAAGTGACTTACCCTGGGTCACACAGCTAGTAAGTGTCAAGTGTCTGAGGCTGGATTTGAACTCAGGTCCTCCTGAATCCAGGGCCGGTGCTTTGTCCACTACACCACCTAGCTGCCCCCACAAGTCCCATTTTTTAAGTGCTTTTTATTCTAGCTACTTGAGGGTTTTGGGGAGGAGGGGCAAATTGTCTTATATTAACATTGATTTTCTTTATGTACTTATAGAGTACATGGAAAACTGAGACAAACTGTTTTGAAATCATTATGTTATCTCTTTTGTATCTAGGCCAAAGCAACTTCATGAAATCCCAGCCTTTTACTGTCCTGACAAGAATAAAGTGAATTTCATTCCTAAAAGCGGCTCTGCCTTCTGCCTCGTCAGCATCCTCAAGCCACTTCTTCCTACCCAAGATCTTACCCTTAAGGGCTCAAGCCATGGCCTGACTGTCTCCACTGGCATGGCCCCCACTCTGCTGCAGCCTATTGCCATGGCCTCCCTGTCTGCAAACCCAGAACAAGACCGGATTTCTCGAGGAACGAGTACAGTCATACCACAGGCCTCTCTGCTCCAGCAGTCAGGACCATTTGAGGAGGCTGAGGGATAGGTCACCATGGCTCATCCATTGCTCTGGGAAACTAAGAACCTAATTGGGAATAAGGTGTGAATGAACATTCCAAATCATGCCTCTCCCCTCAAGCGAGTCTGCCATCAATAGACTCCTCAACTTTTTGGTAGTGACACACCCCCTGTCCTGTGGTGATGATGTCATGATGAGCTTCCTCCGTAAGAGAGCAGCACTTGTGACTGTTATACCCCATTTGGGAAGTCTCAGACTCAGTTCACACCCCACTTTTTTTTTTTTAAGCACTGGTTATCATTCTTTCCTTTTGGAGGACCATTTTATCACAAGGCTTTTTTGTGTCCCAAGTTTGACTTTTGTAAGAGCAAACAGATCCCTGCAAACATAATTACCAAAGGGAGAAGTTAATGATGCTGCGAAGACCATCTTTATATGAAAACGACTATTTTATAATAATAACAAATGTTAATTTTCAGATGCATAGCAGACAATAGGATGGTTCAGAAGACATTTCCCTGGCCACTGTTCTTTTTTTTCTTTTTCTAGATGTATGCTATTCTCAGCTGTTCTCCAGCTGCTGGGACCAAAGGGATTGTTGAAATTTTCCAGCAATCTTAGTCGCTTGACTGTGTTCTTCTCCCAACCAACAACAGATAAATAAATGCATTGAACGTTTGTATGTAAAAAAAAAACAAAACACAAAGCAATATTAGTTCATTATGTGATGTTGTTTTTTGATGTCAGAAGTTTTGTGCTTTGGATAAATCATCCTTTTAAAAGTGCTATTCCCTCTTCCACCATTTAAGATTCCTGTATACCTTTATCTGCATGGTGAAAAAACTACACTCTGGATACAAGTGCTTTAATATGCTATCAGTGGAGTTTTGTTAGAAAATCAATGAGCCAAAAAGTAACTTAAACCCTCTCCCCCCTCCCCCACCCACTCCCTCCTTCTTGATCACTATAGCTTAGGAGTTAAGATACTCCTCTAGTTATCAACAGTGTGTGAATCATGTGATCTTTCCCCCTTAGCACAAAAATCACTTCTTCAAACTCAACCCTCAGTGTATTGTAAGCCCCGAGTGATCCTGATGTGGCTGTGCATGGATCCCCTCCCTTGCTTTTGTGACCTTGCAGTCAGTGTTGATGAATTTATTGAGGGCAGATTGTGCTATGTTCCACTGTAGCCAGTGGTCCCCCTTCCTTCCCCCTCCCCAAAGGTCACCTTCCTTTAAGGTAGTTGCCACTAGTTTGCTGATCCCAGTCATCTGAGGGTTAGGTTTGTTGGTTTTTTTGGTTTTTGTTTTTTTTAACATGTAAGGGAAAAAATAGAAAGGAAAATTAAAATAGAAAGGAAATTAAAGAGGAGGCTCTTCTCAAATTGAGAGTGACACAAGGTTTCAGCTTAGGCAAGTGCTAATACAAAAAAACTGCAGGTAGAATCAATAGCTGGAGGTATTTGATTATCAGAGCAACGCTTTTGAAAAATTGGATAAGAACATTAGTAGGTATGTGATAAATAGCTTGAGGGGGCAATCTGGTTTGCAGTTTGTCAAAGTAAATAAAACTGATAGAAGCATCCTTTTAAAAATTTCATACAGTATATTAATATGCAATAATTTTATATCCATACACATACTATGGTCAGAATCCAGTATTAGGCACTTGAAATGGAGAAAACAACTTTAATGTTCAATCAGCCATAATTTTCTAAGCTCACAGTTCTACCCCCTTCAGGGGAAAACTGGTAGTAGCAATAAGTCTTTTCAAAAGACTGTACCCAAACTTGTATTCGTGTTCCTTTCAAACATTGGTTGATTAAACCTGTTAAAATAATTTTTAAATGATGTGATGTAGCCATAATGCAAACATTTGAATAAATCTGTTACACATCAGTTGGTAGGTACAGTGTACTTTGATACTCTTTTTATCTGAGACTAATTCTGAGTATACTATTATCTCCTTGTGCATTTAAGCTTTCAATTATTCAGGAGCTAATCATCCAGTTGTTATCTTGAAGCCCTGTTTCTTTGCCATCTTGTTTCTGTCTGAGATAATCACTGTTCATTAGCGACTCTACAAATAAGGGCCAGGAATATGAAGAGATGTAAAACAAATCATTCAGTTTGGCTCCCTTTGTTAATGATTCTGGTGAACAGTGTAGGAAAAGTTGAAATCAATGGCTGAAAACACTAGGATTTCTTGGTACTTTATGATGAATTTTAATAATCCTTGCTATATTTTCTCCTCCTTTTGTACACCTTCCATTTGAAAAAAAAAATTCTCCTGTATTTATCATAGGTAATCCAGGTTGGTTGCAAATTGAATGCTTTTACCCAGATGTATACCTCTATCCAACATAAACAATACTTATAAATGTCCCACATTTACTAAATCTGAAGCATTTCAAAGTTACACTTGAAGCAGAAGTTTAAGAATTATTTTTTACATGGAGTTGGAATTTTTAAGCAAAATCTTATCTAATCCTTGGGCTTTGAGAAGAATGAAAATCCCCAGATAGACTACTTCTTTGGCTTCCAAATTAACCTTGAATGCATTCTTTAGATTCTAAGCTTTGGGTCTTTTTGTTTGATTTGAAATGATACAGAACTTTACAGCAACTGCCAAAGGGCTAATTTCAGCATATAAGCTTCTGTTGTAATCTTGAAAAATTATTAACCACTCTAGCTGTTGGCCTTTCATCCATCTGTTTCTTTTCATAGGCATAGGATGAATTTAAGATGAAGCTTAATCTTAAATATAGTGTTACTACTAAAATTAAGTTCTTACATTTATGAACTATTTAATAGAACAAAATTTCCAATGGATGAGATTTGGAGAAAATGTCAACATTTTCCAAAATATCAATTAAATAAACAATATACACACTTATGTAGGCATGTGTGTGTGTGTGTATATACATATAATGGAAGAGGTGGTATAACTTCACGTTCGTGTCAAGGGTCATGGATTTAGGGCTAGAAGGGACCTTTGAGGTCATCTAGTTGAACTTCTTAATTTTACAGATGAGGAAACTAAATGACTTGTTTAGAGTCACATAATAAATTAGTAGAAGGCTGAGACCAGAATTCAAATTCAGGTCAGCCAACTCCAAATCTAACACTTTAAAAAATAATGGTGGGCAGCTAGGTGGCACAGTGGATAGAGCACGGCCCTGGAGTGAGGAGTACCCTGAGTTCAAATCCGGCCTCAGACACTTTAATACTGTGTGACCCTGGGCAAGTCACTTAACCCAATTGCCTCACAAAAACAAAACGATAATAAATAAATGGTACCAGGGGGGCAGCTAGGTGGTGCAGTGGATAAAGCACCAGCCCTGGATTCAGGAGGACCTGAGTTCAAACCCAACCTCAGACACTTGACACTTACTAGCTGTGTGACTCTGGGCAAGTCACTTAACCTTCATTGCCCTGCCAAAAAAAAAAAAAAAAAGGTACCACTTTTCTGGCAGAGTCAAACAACTTTCTTAAATAAAAAGCTACTTTAGCATCCCTGAACCTGAATATGAGGTGGTGTGGTGTTAAGGAAAGGGTACAAGATTTGGAGTCAGAAGAACCAAATCTGAATCTAACAACTATGGTGACACAAGGCCAGTTAACCCCTTCTGATTGGTTTCCTCATCTGTAAATGACAGTGTTGGTTGGACTAGATGATTCTTTAAATACCTTTCAACTCTAAATCCTATGATCTTATTCCTCAAAGCTCTCTTGAGAATGGATTACAATTGCGTGTTTCCCCCCCATTAATAATATGGCTTAGCATGAGCACTAAAATCAGTTTTACATTCTATAGGTTCCTCAGTAGGATGTTTAAAAAACTTCTACCTAAGCTTGAAAATCCAATTGTACCTTTTAAACGCTGTGATATGAAGAGGCCATTTTGTTCTACCTGTAGAAGAAATGACTGGTGAAGCCGAGAAGCTGGAAGGAGGTGATACTGTTCATTCACCAATAGGTTTTTACTACCTTCTGTGTAAGACAGGGCTATTTTTTTTCATTTCTTTTGTTAAATGGGACAAACAAAACTGCCTGAAGTGCCACCAACAGGATTTACTTTATTACTCTGCGCTTTAGAAAAATTCCAAAATAATTAAGATTGTTTTCTTCATCCAGCTCTGTCATTGGCGCTGAATTTACCATTAATATTAAAAAAATGTTTACTTGGCACTTTAAGGTTTAAACCTAGTTCAAAATCTGTTGTCTTAATAGATTAGCAGAACAGCCAACAATAAATGGTACAGCAATGACAATAAAGAGAAGAGAATTTTGGGAGCCAGTGGGAAGATCTTACTGCATCTTTAATTTATATTGAAGGTGTGCACCATAGGAAAAGGCAAGGTAGTTTTCCTTAAAAAATTGTCCTGTACCTCAGTGTTGTTAATGATGTTAAATATTATTATATGTATAAAAGGTGTTATGTGTATGCATTGTACCTTAAGAATTGTTGGTGCCTCATGGGAAAAAGTAGTTTACTTTTTATGTAAAGACGAGGTATTTGTGCATCTTGGTGGAGTTAACAGATATTTTTCCTTTCTATTGTTAAAAAATATTTCCATAAAAATTTGGATTATATTTTTGTTCCAGAAATATCTGATCTCTAATAATTTGTTGTAAATGCTATGATCTGCAGTGGAATGATATAAAAATAGATGTGTGTAAAGTAGCAAGACAATGATCTAGTTAACCCTTGCTGCTTTGTTGTCCTCCCCAGTAGCACCAAGAGCAGAAAAACATTGGCTCCAGGAGCTATATTATAGGTGAATAGTGAAAGAAACATTGGTAAATGTTAAGAGTTGGTTTTCCAAGAGGTGCCAGTTGTAATTTGAGGTGAGTTTGCTTATAGAGTTGTTTCATCTGAAGAATGAGATGCCCTGTTAGGAGGGCCAGATGGTTGGAGCTATTTTTCCATTGATAGTGACGGATTATGCTCCACTTTGGACCAGTAAGCATATGTTTGCAAGACAGTCATCTTGGATTAGGGGTGTAGTCTTTCTCATAGGATTACAGTAGACCTTGCTAGTGTCATGCTGTAACCAACTCCGCTAACTAGTCATAGACACTGTGAAGTATATAACTGTTTTAGTAGTAGAGAAAGCTGGGAGATATTGAGCCCTATGTTAAGTGATGAAAGAAACCTCCATAGCTACCAGTGACAAAAAGTATTAACAGGACTACTTTCCTTAAAAATTAAATAGCAAAAACATAGTTAAAATCAAATGAAATTTAAATCCTTTTTATTAGCTAGAATTTAGTAATACCTATAGAATTTTGTTCATAAAGCTCTTCCGTTTAATTCGAATTACCAAGCTGGGATATGGTAGGTGACTTTTTTTTTTTGGTCCTCTTCCTTTAAGTCATTCTTATTTCTCCCTTACTCCTAAAGTTCTGTCTGTCTATAAGAAGGAACTAGCTCTGCAGACTGTAGGATTAGCTAAAGTGTGATTTCCAGCATCTTAATCTTCATTCATCTGTCATTGTTACCCGGTTTGACAGTATTAAATGTGCAAGAAACCTACATTTGGAAGCTACTGTGATCATTTCTCCTTCAGTTGGTACCTAGAAGCCTTCTCCAAAATACAGTATGATCATTTTCATAGCAGTTCACTGCCAGTGTGACATAGAAAGTCTCTTGCCAACATAAGTCATAATTTTTACCAGAAAGCTATGAGATTTACAGTGTGTTGTTTACAGTCTTTGTCGCTAAATATAGCTCCTTTTTCCAAAACTCTCTCTTTGGGTATGCAAAAAAGTTTTGTTTGGAGCTGTTTCTTCTGTTTACTAAAATATGGACTTGAAACTCTGCCAGACATTTCTTCCTCGAAGAGGCTTTCAAGCCTAGCCACACCCACCTGATTCACACCCCATAAATAAATTCTCCAGAACATCCCTTGTGTTACATTGATTTGTTTGTTTTTTACAAAACACTTGTAAGTATGCAGCTTGCATCTTGTCTGTGGATGGAATACTACCACTCTGTGCTGCAGCCTCTACGCACTACATTTTGTTAAGAGATGAGGATTTAGAAGGAAACAAAATGGCAGGTCTGACAATGCTTAAGAATCCTGTACCTCACAAAGTCAAGTACATCATAAGGAAACTGAAATGCTTTTAAAACCCAAGGGCTCTACAAATATAAGGTGCCATTATTCTCTTTTCCTCTAAATGCTGTCAGGTAGGTTTTTTTGGTCAGTTTTTCACTCAGTGGAAATGGTCTTCTGAAAACATTTCAACTTAGAGAAAACAGATAAAGATATTTTTAGGGGTGTTGGGGGTGAAATGCAAGAAAAATAACCTTCCCAGGGTCGCAACTTAGAGACACAAAGTGCCAGATGGAACGCTTTGACTGGTTTGCTTTCCCTCGACTTTGATTAGTCTGACCTTGGAGTTTACGGAAGAGCTGAAGATTGAAGGCAAAATAATCTTTGGGGAAGAGATCCACAACTGACCACCTAAAATTAGTTGATAAATTAGTTCTGAGAACTTTTTATATTTGAAACAAAAAAGGCTACTATTATTACAGATAATTTAGAGAAGAGCTTGCTTTGAGATTATCTCAAGACATGCTGACCTAACAGGATTTCAATAAATGTTTTTAAGCCTTGTTTTTCTTCAGAGAAAAAAGATTTATGAAAATATTCTTTGTTGGATCATGTTAATCCCTTCATGGGCCAACTTCAGAATTTTATTCAGGAGACACAATTGGATTACCTGCATTTCAAAATCTCCTTAAATCACCAGTAACTAGATCTTCCCACTTGCTTGCCTTTTGGCTATCCTGCTGTTTGAACCGACCTTAGGCTGTCATCAAAGAGAGGAAGTCAGTTTCTGTTGTTTCAAAGAGCTGCCCATTTAAAACATGGGGGGGTGGGGGGGCGGGTTGGCTCATATTATACCTAAATTGCTATTTAGTGCCCATTTAGCTCACCTTCCTTGTTTTGTTTCTGAGACTTGACATTCTAGAATAGATTGATTTTCCCCAACATAAGGAAGTACAAGACTGGCACCTTTAGGGATGCTTCTTGTAAACTAGCAACAACTAGGATTGATTTTGGTCTGCCACCAGTAAATCAAGACATATTGCCACTGAGAAAGTCCTGGCTTTCCATATTCCTGCTTCAAAGTCTTTTCCAGATATGACCCTTTAGGGTACACTTAAACATTGTGCTTGATTATCCAGTGTTTTTAGGCTCAGAAACGATGTGATCTTTTAAAACCGTGAATATTATAAAGAAAAAGATAAATTTCCCAGTTCTTGAATCTTGAAAGAATCAGTCTCACAAGAGTAATATCAACTGCCCCATTTTTATTTTCATTGTCATTGGATAACTACATCAATTCGGTGGATTTTGTTCCTGGTGAAGCTTAGTTAAAATCCTGATAACTGCCAGAAACAATCTATCAAGATTTTCATTTGTCCTCTAAATCTCTTAGACACAGCAGGATGACACCACTTATGAAGTGTCATTTTCTGACTTTCATAAAGGCAAACATCGAAAACTACATGTAGCACCCTCCAAGAAGGACTGATAGCTGATTGCTACTGTGATAAAATGTGACTTTGAATGCAAACACTTGTTTCGAATGTGCAGCTATAATTTCAGTTTCCGATATTATTTCATAACTATAAAATTCTATCATTAAAGATTTCAAAAAGTAAAAAGTTACATTAATCTTGATACTAACATATACCTAACCCACCTTAGTGGATTTGGATGTGGTCTCTATAGATAACAGGCAAAGTTCAGTTCTGAAGCCATTCATTAGACTTGTTTAGAATATAAATCCATTCTTCTCTGGTATAAAAACATGGAGGAAGAGATATTTTCCCCCCAAGCAATCAGTATAAAAATGGTAAGGAATTATTTTTTCCTAAGAATATTCTTCCCATATTCAGAAAACATAATTGTAGAGTTTACTGCCTCTTAGTGAGTGGATGATCTAAAGTGAGAGAAAAAAAATGATGCCAGAACTTACTGAGCTGTTTCTTTTTAGTCCGCTTCACCTCACTGGATGTATTGGTTTGTTGTATTAGATTATTCGTCGTAAAATTAGTTGTCAAATCCTAACTGTTGTTTAGCCTTCAAACTATTTGTCTTGGACTTATCCAGAATGAAAGATTCTCTAATTTAATTACAAAAGGAAGGTTTTCAAAGACGTTCATGCAGTGCTTTTCAATTGAGTCTTTTATGCCCTACATGGCTTTTCATGCCCTTTTTTTTTTTTTTTTTTTTTTTTTGCAGGGCAATGGGGGTTAAGTGACTTGCCCAGAGTCACACAGCTAGTAAGTGTTAAGTGCCTGAGGCCGGATTTGAACTCAGGTACTCCTGACTCCAGGGCCGGTGCTCTATCCACTGGGCCACCTAGCTGCCTTCATACCTTCTTAATGGGTCTTTTAGATTACTAGTGAAGCAGTCAATGCTAATTCAGAGGTTGCATGGACATTTTTCATTTGTGGGGAGGAAAAATACATCTAAGAGAATATGAAAAAATGCAACTATATCATGTTTCACACCCTTTTAAGGATGAATTCCTTAAAATATGTCAAAGCAGCCATTATTTTGAGCACCTACTGTTCAATGGAGTTTGAGAGCACCAAAAAATTAATAGTGTGGTTTCCTGACATCCTCACTTGCTGCATTAGGATAAAGGATAGGGCAATGAGCATTAGTAATTGAGTACAAAGCCACAAAAGAAAAAGGGTACATTTTATCAGAACTAAAGCACACTTTTCTTTTGGAGAAATAGGAACGACTGAATCAATGTGCATGTGAGTTCTTGTATTTTTTAATGAAAACCTCTGCCAAGATGTTTTATTTTCACCTATATATTTTTTTTAATTTCTTTTTTTTTTTTTTTTTTTTTTTGGGGGGCAATGGGGGTTAAGTGACTTGCCCAGGGTCACACAGCTAGTGAGTGTCAAGTGTCTGAGGCCGGATTTGAACTCAGGTACTCCTGAATCCAGGGCCGGTGCTTTATCCACTATGCCACCTAGCTGCCCCTCACCTATATTTTTAATCCCCCCAAAATCTTATCCAACACCTCACTGAGTTTGCCATTATTCTCTGGAAATGAATCTTTTCCCCTTAAGGTCTTTCCTTGGCAGCTTTAGCCCTTTAAACAGGACAAGTTATGTGTTTTGGCTTATGTGAAGACTTTAGTTACATGAAACCTTCAATTTCCAAAAACGTTCTCCTGTGGCAGTAGGCTCTTTGAGTCCCTATGTAAATCATATTCTGATCTAGGCACACATGGAAGCAATAGTCAACATATATGATGATGTTAGTAGGGGAGAACCCTGGATTGGGAAACAAAAATGGAGCCAGAAAGTTATAGGTTAAAAACAACCACAACAATAAACCGGAACCAAAGAATGCCACGAGAAAAATAGGAACACAAGTAGATCATGATACAGAACAGAGAAGCCATATTCTTGTATGCTTCACACTGCTCATCAACTCTCCCCTACTACTAAACTAAAACTACTGTACCTTAGTAGTTGAAAAGATTTTTGCCTCAAAATTTGAAAGATGAGATTGCAATCAATCGATAGAACTATAGACCTAAAGTCATTTCCCCCAAGCAAAACCAAGCCATTCCCCTAATTAGGACTGTGTTCTGCTTTCTGCTTTTAGGGCTTGAAGCAGGCCACTGCAAAAGATAAGGAGAAAGTGCATGCAAGACCTGAAAGGAGCCTGCTATTTTCGAATAAGGCTTAACTCCAATTCCGGGTGGAAGTATCTACAGTATGCACTTAGAAGACACTATCATTGATTGCTTAGGCATTGTTTTTATAAGCATTTTTTCTTTTTTTTTTCCTTCTGGAGTGTAAACACTGAATGTAACAGGCCCAGCATCATCATGGCATGACTATATCATAAGTCTGTGAGATGGGAAGAGTTTTCCAGATTCTTAGCTGGGATGGGCTAATCTACTTTAACCATATTTTTAGTTGATTAGAATAAAGGTTCCCCTGCTTTTCAAAGAATAAATGAAGCAACTTGACCCCTAGGGGAAAACAGGCACTACTTTTCTATTGGATCCTTTCAGATTTAGTTTTAATCTAACAAAGTTCATATGGTTCCAGTAATACTTTAACATAGAACTCAATGCCCCTGCTCCTCAAAATGACTTTTTTGGAAAGCTCTCAAATCATCCTGCCTTCCCTAATGCTCTTGATCGGCCAACAGAATTCCACCAGACAATGGCTGGGCTCATGAAAGGATCAAAACCACCACAAGGCCCTAAAAAGGTAGTTTCCATGGAAACAATCATATATACCCTCATTGAGAATTACTTTACCTTCTCTTTGGGAATTTCAGTGCTTCAGTATCTATCTGACTCAAAATGGCTTCTTGTACTTGCCACAAATGACTGAGAAACATCTACAAAGCCAAGTTATTAATGATGTTCCAACTTATTGCTTTCCACATGACTCTTTACTATACAGCTGGACTCTTACACACCATGCTTGTGTCTGAATGACAGTCGGCACTCCTTCCCACAAAGGCAATATGTTACAAAATTTGATCCCTCAAGGCCATTGATGTGACATTATCATTATCTACTTAGGAATTCTAGTCAAGCATTAAGGAGTTCATCATCTGAGTGTCCAATGGCATCTGGATTTGAAAGGGGATCCAGGTCTGCAAAGAGGTTAAACCAGGCTGACATATCTTGATTATTACTACCTTCTGGAGCTGTAAGAAAAAAAAGGAAGAAAAGTGACAGTAAAGATGTGCAGTTGACTATCTCAGTATAATCTGATTTTGATGGGATTTTAACACATATCCTAATCAGATGCTTCCTTTAAAGAAATTATGGACAAAATGATAAATGATCAGTTACATCAGTTATTGAATGTGTAAATTTCTGTACTTTCTTTTTCTCTCATTTTAAAACAACGTAATGTAGACGGCACTTCTCACAATAGAATATAATTGTCGATTTTAGTCCAAAAAGTATTTTCAGAGATTTGTCAATGTACTGAGTGCTTGCCCAGGCCTGGCAGAGCTACAGTACAGCTTTCTGTCTGAGGGGGACAGCTGGGCAGGGAAGGGAGGGATTTTGTAGACTGCAAACCTCCTGAGATTCTAGGCTCCCCACTCCCGAACATTCCCAGACCTAGGCAATGGCTGCCGATGCCGCAAAACCAAAATCTGAGGGTAAAGGATAAAGGAGACAGTTGGCCAGTGAGGTCGAGGTAGGAGAACAGGAGAGTGGCCAGTGGGCTGAAGGGTCTGAGGACCAACTGACGGCTCCCGCTAGGGGAAGAGGGGCCCCTCCAGCATCTCCTGCCCCACCCCAGGTGCCTACTTGACGTTCCTCAGAAGGGAAGGGAGGTAACCTGGGCTAGGGGAGAGAGGATGGAGGGCGTGACTACTGCATCAGAGCTGGCTCACCCAGGGGATGGGGAGTGAGGTGGGGGGCATTAGCCATACTTCTGGGCTCCTTTGTTTGGGTCAAATCCATAGTGAAGAGCAGTGGGGTAGGGGCAGGGAGTCAACGTGGTAGCAAAGAGAACAATCTGCGGACAAATCTAAAAAGCAACTAAAGACACATAGAATATCACTGAAGGCTTCTGCATTATTCTTTTTTTTTTTTTTTTTTAGTGAGGCAATTGGGGTTTAAGTGACTTGCCAGGGTCACACAGCTAGTAAGTGTTAAGTGTCTGAGACCGGATTTGAACTCAGGTACTCCTGACTCCAGGGCCGGTGCTTTATCCACTGCGCCACCTAGCCGCCCCTTCTGCATTATTCTTAAATAACTGCTAGATATCCTAAGACACTGAAAAAGTTGGTATTAAAATACAAGTGAAGGAACTACCAAGGTAGGTTAGTCTTTGCACGGTACCACATTGCAAAGGTGCCCAAGTAAGATTCAAGATTAAGGCTAATACCTGAATTATAGGCAACAGTATATTTATAAATAGATTGTAACAGCACCAGAAGATGGTTTAAGATAGATAAAAGGACATAGAGTCTCTCCTTAGAGGACTCTGCTACATCTGAGACATTTGGTTACAACTCAGTGCCAACTTCCAAACCTAAGTGAAACTCTCAAACTATCTTGTTTTTCTCTTTATTGTCCAAACTTCTTTTTATTTGAGTAATTTTGTCTTACTTTGACTGAAAAGCTGGCAGTGGGGCAGCTAGGTGGCGTAGTGGATAGAGCACTGGCCCTGGAGTCAGGAGTACCTGAGTTCAAATCCGACCTCAGACACTTAACACTTACTAGCTGTGTGACCCTGGGCAAGTCACTTAACCCCAATTGCCTCACTTTAAAAAAAAAAAAGCTGGCAGGGATCGATCTATAAAAATAGGTGTACCATAAGAGACAAATGCACCTTACCCATGTCATTCTCAAGGGAGTGACCACTTTTGCTACCAACACCACTATGTATTATTGCCAAACATATACTTCTTGTTGGTCAAGTCTGCTGTGGTCTGCTGTAGAGGTTAGAAAATCACTATTCTGATATTTTTGAAGTCCTAAAATACTGAAACAAGGCCAAAAATTTGAGGTTTTACTTAATTTAAATGTGCTCAAAATTGAGTAAAATTGAGCTCCTGTTTATGAGCAAAACGTTGGGTGTTGGCTACTCACCTGCAATCCAGGCAGTGATCTTTAGTGGCAGAAGTAGAAGCCAATGAGTTAGAGTGAAGAGCAGAGATCATTGACTCACATGAAAGATTCACTATGATGACACATGGCACACTTTCCTCCCCTCCCAGTACTCTTGAAAATATTTGTCTAAGTTCCATTATTTCTTTGATGAGAGTAGAATACTTACATAGTGGTGATTTCTTTGGTTTACTCTGTGAAGGCACAGGCTGGTTATCAGAATCTGTGTGTGAAAGAGAAAATACTGATTCCCCCTGAGAGGTCCAGCCTTAAAGAAAAATTAATGAATTGTTAGACACACACACACACACACACACACACACACCAAAGAAAAAAGGAAACAAAAGATTTGAGATCGTCTAGCATTTTTTTTCCTAACAGTAAAATATTTCTATTGGGCAACAGTGGATAAAGAGCTGGGCCTAGAGTCAAGAAGATTCATCTTCCTGAGTTCAAATCCAGCCTCAGACAGTTTCCTCATCTGTCAAATGAGCTAGAGAAGGAAATGGCAAACCACTCTAGTATCTTTGCCAAGAAAACTTCAAATGGGTCATGAAGAATTGGAATGATTTAAATGACTGAACGACAACAAAATATGTCTCTGGTACACAGTATATGAACTTCTATTTAATGCACACATGTATAAACTCTTATTTTTGCTCTGCCACAGCTTCCCATACTTGACATGTGTGTATCTTGGTTTTCACATCTACAAAATAATGTTATCTCAGCATACCTGAGAGAAGGAAGAAATAATCGACTCCATTACTCATCTGTGTCTTAGGAGGTGACTCTAGTGATCACCTTCCTAAATTCAAGCTAATGCTATAGTACCTAGAGGTGAATGAATCACTTTTCCTAGGACAGCATTGTGGAAAGAGCCCTGGACTTGACCAGAGATGAAGGGGGGTTGAAATCCTGGTTCTGTTCTTACAATAGGTGGTCCTGGGAAAGGCATTTACCTCTTCTGGATTTGAAGCTTGTCATCTGAAAAAAGGGTTGACTGTGGATGAACTCTAACCCTTCTACTGTCGAAAATTTCCAATTTTAGAGTTTCTGTTTTATAATCGGGCCACTTATGAACTGACAGTTTCAAAACCTCTGTATTAAAATTCATCTACAAGAGCCTGGATGCCTGTATATCCCTATGTTGTCTTAAAAGATCCAGGTTTTTTAGGACCGCTCCTATGGCAGAGTTACAGATTACGATTGAGGTCATTTGTAGGAAGGGGCCACCTATGCAAGGATAATGATGAAGGTAAACCAACTGACTCTGAGTGTTTGGGGTTTTGTGGGATGGCCTGGAAAAAAATGGAGGAAAGCAAATTATTTCAGGGGTGAACATTTTATGCACGAATTGACTGGTAGAGAGTGGAATGTAAGTTTTGTAACCTTAATTCTTAGTAAACGAGAGGTCTTCGTATTGACTCACATTATAGAGTTTTGCTCATAAAACCAAAAATATACATATATACATAATATGTATATATACAAAAATGCAAACATACAAATATACAGCTAACAAAATATATCTGAAACACTTACTACTGAAAGTTCCAGCAGCCTGGCGGCCCAGGTCAAAGAGCTGCGAAGGAAGGAATCCAGATGACTTAGCAAGAGATGCTGCTCCTGCAGCAGAGCTCTGGGCAGGGAGGCTGGTGCTGGGGCTCCCGCAGACATTTCGGCATTCATGGTTAAATTCTCCAGGACTTGAGGAGCTGGAACTCATTAAGTTGTTTAAAAATGAGAATTCCTTCTCAAAATCTTCTCCTTCCAGGGAATCTACAAGAAGATCTTTTGCAACTGTGGGGGAAGGGGGAGAGAAAGAAGAATGAAGTAAAATATAGGGCAAAACAATGAGCAAGAGAAGAATGCCTAGCTCAGCATCCTCACTGTCATCCTAGGATATGTCTCTGTAGTTCAGATGCATTCTCAGCTGGAGAGGCATGTATTAAGAACAACTGCACATGCTTAACAATAATATGTTTCTGTAAATTACTAGATATTAGCATGATGACAAAAATACTTTAAACAGACCTGCCTAACTTGTTGAATATATAAGAAACTAAGTGCAAAGAGGCAAACAGCACAATTTCTTGATAGAGAATCAGCACACCTGCCTACCTTCACTCCTGCCAGGCCATGTGCTCAAGGTTACACAGACAGTCCATGAGCTTGTTTTACTTGACTATTCACATTTGGTACAAAGGACTTTTGTTTGTTTGTTTATTCTTCTTCTTCTTTTTGGCGAGGGCAAAGAGGGTTAAGTGACTTGCCCAGGGTCACACAGCTAGTAAGTGTCAAGTGTCTGAGGCCAGATTTGAACTCAGGTCCTCCTGAATCCAGGGCTGGTACTTTATCCACTGCACCACCTAGCTGCCCCTTGTACAAAGCACTTTTTAAGAAATTATTTTTCAGTGGGGGGAGGGGGGGTGGAGAGAGGAAGGAATTATATTTTCAGCAATTAAGAAAATTAAGTTTAAAAAGACTGCATGCAGGGGACAGCTAGGTGGTGCAGTGGATAAAGCACCAGCCCTGGATTCAAATATGACCTCAGACTTCAGACACTTGACACTTACTAACTGTGTGACCCTGGGCAAGTCCCTTAACCCTCCCTCACTGCCCTGAAAAAAAAAAAAAAGACTGCATGCAGCTAAGAATATAAGGTAAATAGTTAACTGGGAAAACAAAAGACCTTTGCAGCAAGTTTCTATGATTAAAAATTTCATTTTCAAAATATATAAAGAAATTATTCAAATTTATAAGAGTAAGAGCTATTCCCTGCAGTTGACAAAGGGTCAAAGGATATGAACAGGCTATTTTCTTAAAAAAAAAAAAAAAAGAAATGCAATCTATCAATAGCCATATGAAAAAATGTTCCAAATCACTAATAATTAGGGGGGCGGCTAGGTGGTGCAGTGGATAGAGCACCAGCCCTGGATTCAGGAGTACCTGAGTTCAAATCCGGCCTCAGACACTTAACACTTACTAGCTGTGTGACGCTGGGCAAGTCACTTAACCCCCATTGCCCCACAAAAAAAAACCAAAAACAACCAAAAAAACCAAATCACTAATAATTAGAAAAATGCAAATTAAAGCAATTCCGAGTACCTCATACCTACCAGATCAGCAAAGGTGATAAAAAGAAGGAAAATGACAAGAGTTAGAGGGGCTACAGGAAAACAAGCACATTAATGCACTGCTAGTATCCCTGTGAACTGAACCAGTCATTCAGTAAAGCAAATGGAACTATAACCCCAAAGTTACTAAGTTATATATGTCCTTTGTTACACTAACACCCTATTAGGATTATATCTTAAAGGAATTAAATAGGAAAAGGACACATATCCCAAAACACTTATAATGGCTCATTTCGTGGTGGCAAAGAATTGAAATTGAAGGGGTGTCCATCAACAAGGAACAGATGAACAAATTATGTGATGTGAATGTAATCAGACATCTTTGTGTCAAAAGAGAGAGTTTCAGAGAGCCAACATGCCACTGACAGAGTGAAGTGAGCAGGACCAGGTGAACCACTGATTTAATAATAGCATATAGAGACAAAGCTTTGAACTCTGATCAGTGAAATGGCCAGCACCAGAAAACCAGTGAAGAAGTCTATCCACCTTCTGAGGGACTGCCAAACAACACAGGGTGATATATACTATTTTTACATGTTCAGTGTGAGAATCTGTTTTGACTATTCATATGGCTCAGGAGGGTTTGTTTTCCAAGGAGGGGAAGAGAGGAAAGAAAATAAATGCTTGTAAAATGAATCATCATACATCTCTGAGAGCAGTTAGAGTACCTAAGACAGAAGCCAGATGGTTAGGGGTTAAGTTGAGGAAGTGAAAGTGTAAACTACTCTTTCAAAAGCTTCCAGAGTAAAAGGGAGGTGGTAGAATAATAGAGAAGTTGGGGGTTGATTTTTTTTAATTTGGTAGGCTTATATGTGTCTATAGGAGTGGAAGGGGAGAAAATGGAGAGGCCAGAAGGAGTCATTCTCCCCAGTCCTGTACAATTTTTTGGGGGGGTGGTGGGGCAATGGGGGTTAAGTGACTTGCCCAGGGTCACACAGCTACTAAGTGTCAAGTGTCTGAGGCTGGATTTGAACTCAGGTCCTCCTGAATCCAAGGCCAGTGCTTTATCCACTGCACCACCTAGCTGCCCCAAGTCCTGTACAATTGAGTCTTTGCCTGGCACCCTTGTTCTATCCCCATTTATGCCTTGCCAACTTTACATTAGTCCCACTATTTCCCACCTTTGTTCATAGTCAAATTCTGCTGAGTAGAGCTGAAGGTAATTACAAAACCATGTGGACTGGGTCCACCACAGATTTATATCACCAGATCTCCACTGGGCCCTTCCTGCAGCAAAGCAGACTTTTTATCCCTTCCTCATTGACTGACCTTGCCCCTTCTCAGTAACAATTTGAAACCTTTTCACTCCTCACATTTCCCTAGTGTTCTCTCCATCCACCCTCTCAGCAGAGGACCTCACCTCCTTCTCATCTCATGTCACTCAGATGTCTTCCCCCACTACCTCTTCCATTACCCTTGCCTAACATGAACAAGTGGCCTTCTCCATGCCAAGCAAACCCCTCTACATGCACCTTTGATCCCATCTTTTCCAGCAAATTGTACTCACTATCATTCCCATTCTTGCTAATCTTCAATCTCTTCCTTTCAATCTGCTTCTCTGTTGCCTTCAGCATCTGCCCATCTTTCCCCCAACCTTAAAAAACTCTCATTTGAGTCAAACATCCCTGCTAGATATCATCTTATAGCTTTTCTCCTCTTTGTGGCTAAACGCTTGTTAAAAGTCGCCTATACAAGGTGCTTCCACTTACTTTTCTCTCCCCTGGTTCTAAATCCTTTGCAATCTGGCTTTTGACATCATTAGCCAACTGAAACTGCTCTCTCCAAAGTCAGCAAAGAACCCTGAATTGCCAAAGCTAATGGCCCTGTCTCAATGCTCATTCTTCTTAACATCTTTACATCTGACAGCCATCACTCTCTTCTCCTGATCCTATTTCCTCTCTAGGTTTTCTTCCTGATCCTCTCTTCCATTCCCCCTCCTGTGCCTGTTCCTGACTTTCTGGACTTCAAAACCAGCCTTTGCTGCTACCTCATCCTGTAACTTGCTTCAGAGCTCAGGCTTCCTCACCCTTCCAACCTTCCCAGCAGCATTCTCATGCTGGAATCTCTCCCTGAGACCTGCCCCTTTCTCTCATTGCTGAGTTCCTGCTGGAAACTCTATTTTGTGGAAGGGCCTAAGATAATGTCTTCTCAGCTCTGTTCCTGACTTCCCAGATTTTGAAACCATGCCCCCATACCAGTTCATCTCTGCCTGACCCTTCTGCTTTCTTTTTATGTGTTGTCTTCCTCAATTAGAATGTAAGCTTCTTGAAGGCAGAGACATTCTTTTTTTTTTTTTTCAGGGCAATTGGGGTTAAGTAACTTGCCCAGGGTCACGCAGCTAGTAAGTGCTCTATCAACTGTGCCACCTAGCTGCCCCTAAGGGACATTCTTTTTGCTTGTATTTGTATCACCAGTGTTTAGCACAGAGTTTGGAATACAGCAAGTACTTAATAAATACTCACCTTCCTTCTTCCTTCTTTCCTTCCTTCCTTCCTTTTTTCCTTCCTTCTTGCCTTCCTTCCTTCCTTTTCTTTCTTTCTTTTTCTTCCTTCCTTCCTTCCTTCCTTCCTTCCTTCCTTCCTTCCTTCCTTCCTTCCTTCCTTCCTTCCTTCCTTCCTTCCTTCCTTCCTTCCTTCCTTTCTTTCTTTCTTTCTTTCTTTCTTTCTTTCTTTCTTTCTTTCTTTCTTTCTTTCTTTCATGTCTTTAGATACCTAATGAAAAAATGTAGGCCTACTGCCTGGAGATTCGTATATACATGCTTCTTGACTGACTAATGAAATAAGGTGATAACCCCATGATAGTCTAATCTGCTTAGACGACTTCTGTACTGCTGTGTTCAGTTCTAAGTACTTGTGTGCTAGGGCCGGAAGAAAAGGAAAGGTCAGCATTGGAAATGTCTGACAAGTGGTAGATGTTTTTAGGAGAAAATCAGTGTCTGTGAGTGAGGGAAGATGAAAGGAATATGAAAAGTGGAGGTCTAGGATAAAGGAAGTTGGTCAATAAGAAACGGTGAGTTTCAGAGGGCACAGTGGAAAGGGGCAAAAGGAAGGAACTGGAGAGGCACAAAGCTGAACTGCATAGGAATGGGAATACAAGGAGAGCTAATAGGGGAACAGGACTGTTAGCAAAGATGTTGGTTCTAAACCACAAGGAAAAGAGGTGCAGGTGTAGGAGTTTTCTAGCTACAGGGTAAGGGGAGGGACAAATAGAGAAAAGTCTGTACATTAGATGCCATGCTCATATCTCCTTTACCCCACCTCCACGTCGATATCCATCAATTATCCTTTCCCATGTTTCATCAGTTTCTCTGGAACATAACAGGAACTTTAAAAATGATTGTTTGATTGACTGGGTCAATACGTGGATCACTTCTCCATATCTCTGTCTATAGTTTAATGCTAACTGTTCAGAATAATGACAATGAGGCAGATCCCCAATTAAAGATTCAATCATCCTCTCTATACTTTCACTGGCATCAGAAGACCTGCGTTCTGAGAGAAATGATTATTTCTCTCTCATATTAATAATCAATTATTAAATTAGGATTGAAGTTTCCCCTTCTTATTTCCTTATTTGGAAACTAGAAGCCTGTAGGTTGTTCAGTCTCTGAAGGACATTGCTGATGGATGAGACTGCCCATGCTTTTCAATCCTGGATGGGAGATCCCACCCAACTATAGAACCTTACAAAGAATTTTTTTTAACTTTTTTTTTTTTTGGTGAGGCAATTGGGGTTAAGTGACTTGCCCAGGGTCACACAGCTAGTGTTAAATGTCTGAGGTCAGATTCGAACTCAGGTATTCCTGAATCCAGGGCCGGTGCTCTATCCACTGCGCCATCTAGCTGCCCCCCTTACAAAGAATTTAATCTAAGATGAATTCTGGCCCATTGGGGTAGGGGAGCAGCTAGGGTAAATCCTTTGCCTAGGTTGCCCTAGGCTGGGGGTGGTCTGGCTTCAGATAATCTCTCTTTGTCTTATTTTATTTTATTTTATTTTATCTTTATTTATTTTTCAATCTATTTATTTATTTACTTATTTATTTTTGTGTGTGAGGCAATTGGGGTTAAGTGACTTGCCCAGAGTTACACAGCTAGTAAGTGTTAAGTGTCTGAGGTCAGTTTTGAATTCAGGTCCTCCTGAATCCAAGGCCAGTGCTTTATCCACTGCGCCACCTAGCTGCCCCAATCTCTCTTTGTCCATGAGTGACATAATCAAAGTCACAATCCCCAGCCTCTCATTAGAATAAGTCTACCTCGGGGCAGCTAGGTGGCGTAGTGGGCAGTGGATAGAGCACCGGCCCTGGATTCGGGAGGACCTGAGTTCAAATCTGACCTCAGACACTTAACACTTACTAGCTGTGTGACCCTGGGCAAGTCACTTAACCCCCATTGCCCGTCAAAAAAGAAAGAGAGAAAGAAAGAAAGAAAGAAAGAAAGAAAGAAAGAAAGAAAGAAAGAAAGAAAGAAAGAAAGAAAGAAAGAAAGAAAGAAAGAAAGAAAGAAATAGAATAAGGCTACCTCTCATTATAATATTCATTCTTCTCATTAATTGTTAACCAATCAGTTAACTGTTACCTGTTGGGAACACCCACTCTTCCAAGGGCATATAAATGTTAAGATGTCACCATGATCCATCCTTGGCATTTGAGAGTGCTACTGACCTCTTTTATTAATGATATGTAATTGCCCAGAAATGAGGTCATAGTTCCAATCCCACCCTCTGATGCTCACTACCTATGTTATCTTGGGCAAGTCACTTGACTTTAGCTCCCTTATCTGTGTAATGAAAGGCTTGGACTCGGTGGTCCTCTCCAGCTTTAGGTCTATGATCCTACAATCCTATAAATACAAGACACTAAACATCGCAGGGTTTGGAATTGGCAGAGTCCTTCCTTTCTTACCATTTTCAGGCCCAGAAAACTGAGGTGCTTCAAACTCACTCATTTGAAAATTGTTTTCTTTATGACCTTCTGTTGCTGAAAGAAAATAAACATTGTTTGATTTCAGGTTTGAACAAAAGACACATAAAGACAAATCAGAGACATGTCTGCGTGTGAGGAGGGTTCCTCTACTCCCATCCCATGTTATCTCTGGGTGGACCAGAAAGGACCCTGGATTCTTGAAAAAAAGGTTTTGCCAAGGTGGGAAGGTATCACATATGGGACTGGGAATGGATTGTGTACATAGTCTGTCAGCTTTCCAGCTAACCTAGCTGGGCTCCAGGTGGTGAACTTTTAGCCACAGCAACTCAGGCAGCCTACCAAGCTAGGGAAGAGCTAGGACCTTTATTGGTGAATGAGATCTACACCAGGGAAACTGTGGATGCTAGAAGTACAGGTGATGTCTATAAGTCAGGTTCAGAGTTGGAAAAGGACCTTAGCCTAACCACCTCATTCTATAAATAGGGAAAATGGGGCTCAGAGGAGTTAAATAACTTGACCAAAATTATTCAGTCATCAAGTGGTAGAGCCAGGATTTGAAGAAGGGGTCACAGAATTATAGTTGTAAAGCTAGAAAGGGCTTCAAACATCTCTGGCCTAACCCTCTTCTTTTGCAGATAAGGAAACTGAGGCCCAGACAAGTTGAATAACTCACCAAAGTGAGTACTAAGTGACAGGATTAGAATTGGAACCTACGGTCACAGGACCATATGGGCTGAGAAAGGACCTCAGAGAGCCCATATAGTTCAACCTCTCATTTTAAAAATGAGGAAACTGAGGCTTGCCCACTCTCCCGCAGGGAGTACCCCTCAGAGGAGGGCCCAGAGTTTCTAAAACCAAAGCCACGGTTGGTTCCACTGTAAGCCACAGCACAACAGTGTGTGTAATGCATCTGAAATGGAGGTGTGCTTTTTGGCCCATCTATAACGAGAACAAAGACCATGCTTAAGAACCAGACTGTCAACATCCCAGGAAATGTTTCCAATTCTCTGTAGGGTTGAACAGGCATTATGGGGTTCTTTTAAGGAATACTGCAAAGGGACTTCAAATATATACATGTTGAGCCCAATATCCTTGGAAAGAACAGAAAAACTGACATGTAATGGGGAAACTGAAAAGAACTTGCAACAATTCCCACAGTCTGTAGTCATGGGCAAAACATGATCAAAGGCATTATCTCAGTTAATTCAAGAGAATGGTTCACTTGTAGAAACCAGAAACTTCTTAAGTGAAAAATATATCCAAAAAGTACATATGAAAACAGGTGTTACTTATGCTCTTTCAAGACCCTAAAGATGAGTTAATTCTTGAAGGAAATGATACTAAACTCATCTCAAACTTGGCTACAGGCTTCAATGGTAAAAAGCAATATCAGAAAAATTCTGGATGGTTCCTATGTTTGTGAGAACAGCACAGTGCATGAGGCTGCTGAATAAATTAGAAAATTTACGGAGGGGGTTTTTTTGTATGTGAGAGGCAATTGGGGTTAAGTGACTTGTCCAGGGTCACACAGCTAGTAAGTGTCAAGTGTCTGCGGCCAGATTTGAATTCTGGTCCTCCTGACTCCAGGGCTGATGCTCTATCCACTGTACCACCTAGCTGCCCCTAAATTTGAAAATTTATATAGATGCCAAAGTGACCTGTCACTCAGATGTTACAATAACATGCGTTTGGCCATTTGAGGACTTTCTCCTTTTTTGTTTGTTTGTTAAATAAACACTTTTATTTAAAGATTTGATTTCCAAATTCTATCCCTCCTTCCCTTCTTTTTCCTCCTCCCTGAGGCAGTAAGCAATCAGATATGGGTTTATACATGTGCAATTATGTAAAACATTACCATATTAGTAATTTTATACAAGAAAACTTGAATAAAAGAAAAAATGAAAGAAAGTGGAAATAGCACGTTTCAGTCTGTAGTCAAGTAATATGCAAGCAATATTAGTTCTTTCTTTGGAGGTCAATAGTATGTTTCATCATTAATCATTTGGGATTGTTTTGGATCATTGTATTCCTGAGAACAGCTAAGTCATTCACAATTTTCATCAAATAATATTGCTGTCACTATGCACAAAGTTCTCCTGGTTCTGCTCACTTCACTATACATCAGTTCATACAAGTCTTTCCAGGCCTTTCTGAAATCATCCTGCTTGTCATTTCTTATAACACAATAATATTCCATTTTAATCATATACCACAGCTTGTTTAGCCATTCCCCAATTAATGGGCATTCTTTTCATTTCCAATTCTTAGACACCACAAAAAGAGCTGCTATAAATATTTTTGTACAAATAGGTCTTTTTCTCTTTTGGGGGATGTCTTTGGGATAAAAACTTAGCAGTGGTATTGCAGGATCAAAGGGTATGCACAGTTTTATAGCTTTTGGGGCATAGTTTCAAATTGCTCTCCAGAATGATTGGATCAATTCACAACTCCACTAATGGTGGATTAGTGGGACTTTCTCTTTTTGAAAAATCTGTTACCACCCTGAGAAATAAAAACATTTTATTTTAAAATGTTTTTAAATAGGCCAGTGGTACAAACATGTTAGGCAGATGACCTCGATTCTTGAAGTCAAAGCCCAGATTCTGGGAGGTCTTTCTACCAAGCTAGAATATGAGATCTTTAATTAAGTTCATAAAGTCTTCCTTCTAGAAGCTTTGGAATCTATTTCTATACAGTAAGAAAAGATTGTTTCTAAAAACAGGATGTGCCATCATCATTTTTGAAAACAATTTGGAATTATGCTAAGAAAACAAATGTCTGCAACCTTTGATGCATATGTAGAAGAAAGCAAGAATGTTTTACTATGTACAGTCTATCATGCGTCAGCACCGTGCTAAGCACTTTGCAAATATTATCTCACTCGAGATTTCACAACTGTAGGAAATATGTGGAGAAAACTTTGGGAAATAGGTAAAATGACTTGCCCAGAGTCACACCGCTGAACGTAGAGTGCATGAAGGGGACTCTTCTCTAGGTCTGCAGGGATCCAAAGAAAAGGAAAATTGTCTTAAATAAATGCAAGGTACTTTGGTTCCAATGTAAGGATTTATTGACAATAAAGGTGATAAGACACTAGAATGGACTATGTAGGGAAGAATGTGGAAACCTTATCCCTAGAAAAATCTAAATGAGGAAAAAGAATTCGAGAACCTTCATAAAAAGGGCTTTTGAAATTTAAAGAATGAATCGGAAGATTTTTCTGAGTTTCCTCAATCTTTATTATCCTTATGATTCTTTAAATGAACTTAAATTGGCTTGAAGTTTCTTCTTACATATATCAATTATTCAAAAGTCAAAAATTATAGTGGTAAAAGATGCACTGTCCCTTTTAAGGCCTCATGGAGATGGGGCAGTTGAAATATGAAATGGACAGAAAAGGTATCATTATATAAAGGAAAAGATTTATATTAACTGTTAAAGGATTTAATATAGGCTTGCTACATTAATTATTTTGATACCTAAAAGGAGTAAGAAAAGTACTTCATTAAAAAACCCTGTCAATTATTAATATCTATATGAAGAAATAGCTTTCACATGGGATTTGAACATTTTTAGTCAGAAAATGAATTAGTGAATTATGGTATAAACAGTAAGCCTCAAATCATTTTGGGAATGATGTAGAATGCTTTACTTGTGTATAAAGAGTTTGATGTTATAAAGCGGCAGAGAACTCAATTTTTTCAATTAAAAACTTGAGAAATAGGAATGAAAAGAAAAGATTTCCAGGACACCAAAGGAACAAGAGGACCTTGTTGAAGACTTTAGAGCTACCTCAGATCATCTTCACATGAATGTTTTATCATAAAAGAGGATAAAACAACAAAAAAAGAAATCATATTATCATTTGGCAACAAAGATAAGATTTTTTTAAAACATTGATTTGAAAAGGGAAATTTGGGGAATTATGGCTTTTTAAGTAAAAAATAAGTCCTTGGGAGTTAGAGAGCTCTCATCAGTTCCTGAGGGATAATGATGAGAGAGAGAAAAGAACCTGATAGGAACTGAAGGCACAAGATGAAAGCAGTGACAGCTAGAAGCAATCAGCTGACAGAAGCCTCTAGGTAAGTGATCCTGATTGACAGAGAGCTGACTCTACTGGCCCAAGCTCCAGGGACAGCTATTTGCTTATGGCTTAAGGGTGTAACAGGAGCTGTGTTACTTGAGCTCTATTCTTTTTTCACTTAATAGTATTTTTTTTCCAATTATAAGTAGAGATAGTTTTCTTTTCTTTTTTTATATAAATATTTTATTATTTTCTAGTTACATTTAGAGATAATTTTCAACATTTGTTTTTATAAGATTTCTAGTTTCAAATTTTTCTCCATCCTTCCCCCCCTTCCCTGCTAGAGATAGTTTTCAACATTCATTTTTGTAAGATTTTGAGTTCCAAATTTTCTTTCCCCCCCTCCCTTTCTTTACCTCTCCCCAAGGCAGCAAACAATCTGATATAGGTTATATATGTACAATCACATTAAACAATTCACATTAGTCATGTTGTGAAAGAAGAATCAGAACAAAAGGGGAAAACCTCAAGAAAGAAGAAACAGAAAAACACCAACAAAAATGAAAATAGGATGCTTCAATTTGCATTCGGACTCCACAGTTCTTTTTTTGGATGCGGAGAGCATTTTTCCTCACAAGTCTTTTGGAATTTTCTTGGATCATTGTATTGCTGAGAAGAGTTAAGTCTATCCCAGTTAATCATCAAACAATGTTGCTTTTACTGTGTATAATGTTCTCTTGCTTCTGCTCATCTAATTCAGCATCAGTTCATGTAAGTCTCTACAGGTTTTTCTGAAATCTGCCTGCTCATCATTTCTTATAGCACAATAGTATTCCATTACATTCATGTAACACAACTTGTTCAGACATTCTCCAATTGATGGGCATCCCTTCAATTTCAATTCTTTGCCACCACAAAGAGAGCTGCTATAAATATTTTTTTACATGTAGGTTCTTTTCCCTTTTTTATGATCTCTTTGGGATACAGACCTAGTAGTGGTATTGCTGGGTCAAAGGGTATACACAGTTTTATAGCCTTTTAGACATAGTTCCAAATTGTTCTCCAGAACAGTTGGATCAGTTCACAATTCTACCAACAATGCATTAGTGTTCCAATTTTCCCACATCTTGTCCAACATTTATCATTTTCCTTTTTTGTCATATTAGCCAATCTGATAGGTGTGAGGTGGTGCCTCAGGGTTGTTTTAATTTGCATTTCTCTAATCAACAGTGAGTTAGAACATTTTTTCGTATGACTATAGATAGCTTTAATTTCTTCATCTGAAAACTGCCTGTTCATATCCTTTGACCATTTCTGTGAGCTCCATTCTTATTGATCATCCAGTTTCTGAATGAGTGAATAACTGGCTGGGCTGGGCTAGGCCAGATGACCCAGAGATAGCAGCTCGATGAGATTTGCTGCTTTTTTGGTTTCAAGAGAATTGCATTAAGAGGTAACATTTTGGTTAGAACAAAATAAAGGGCTTAACATTTTCTTTAGTCCCCACTAATTCTCAAAATAAAACAAAAAGAAGGCAAAAGAAAAATTTATATGACAGAGTTAGAGCAATCAAAACTGGATTAGCCTATAAGAAAAGGAAAGCAAGCAGCACCATAAGCTTAAGAGCACTGAGAATTAACATGGGAGAATGCTATTTAAACAGTTTTAATGGCTCTCTCCTTCCACCTGCCTCCGTACCCCAGCAGAACCAACAAAATAACCCATGTACTTGTGGTTTGGGACTACTCAGAGATTTCCCTCCTACTTCAGAGTCCTCTATCATCCATGTGCAAAAAGCTGAATACACAGATTCTTCCCAGCAATATGATAAGAATGGGAGACAAAAAAGGTATAAGACTGGGTTTTTGGAAGCTTGGAGGATCTCCTGGATTAAGGAAGCCAGAAGCTTCTACATTTCTGCCTGAAACACCCACTCAACCCTCCCCCAAGGCAGAAAAAAGCATCTGATTTAGCCAACCAGAAAAATAAAGAACTCAGGGAACTGGGGAAAATGGCCTGTCTTCGTGGCTTCAAAGGACCTGAGGGAAAGGTACAGGAATCCAGCTGGGTCTAGGCATGACTCAACCAAAAGTTACTTGGGGCAGGGCCGAAGGTAAATGAAAAGTAAACTTTGCAGTGCTGAAGAAGGCTAAGAAAGCTTTATGTTCTAGTTATAGGGATAAGCCTTTCATTAATAGGGAAGGAGTCAAAAAGTGAGCAATAAGGGAATAAAAGATTCATGAAGAAAATTCGATTAGAAACCTATAACACAAGAAGATAAATCAAAAGACATGAAAATTAGAAGGTAAGATAAAGACTAAATTATACAAAAGATTAGAAATATTTCTAAATAAATATTGAAAGATAAAGGAAATTGAACCAACACCTAATGAAACAGCATTTAATGGACTCCCAAGAGAGCATGAAACCACAAAGAATATTCTGGAATCATTAAAGAGATCAATCAGAATATTAAAAGTAACTAGAGGGGCAGCTGGGTAGCGCAGCAGATAAAGCACTGGCCCTGGATTCAGGAGGACCTGAGTTCAAATCCAGCCTCAGACACATGACACTTACTAGCTCTGTGCTCCTGGGCAAGTCACTTAGCCTTCATTGCTCCACAAACACACACACACACACACACACAAGTAGTTAGAAGGGGAGGCAGAATTTGTGGTCTGCACAGCAGAAATAATTAGCAGAATAGAAAACTTGAATCCATGGTAGCAAGTCTTACAAAAGAAATAAAAAACAAAGAAATTATAAATATAAATATACTGAAATGAAGAACAATTTGGGTTTTGTTTTGGTTTTTTTGGTGAGGCAATTGGGGTTAAGTGACTTGCCCAGAGTCACACAGCTATTAAGTGTCGAGTGTCTGAGGTCAAATTTGAACTCAGGTCCTCCTGAATCCAGGGCCAGACCTTTATCCACTGTATTACCTAGCTGCCCCATGAAGGACAACTTGAAAGAAAGATGCAACGATAACAGTAAAAAAGAGAATGTATAGGGACAACGTAAGGATTGTAGGCCTCCTTGAAGAATATGACAATATGAAGAACCTGAAGACTTTCATGCAAGAAATAACATAAGAAAACTGTCCAGAACATCTGTATATGGAAAACAAAGCACCAATCAAAAGAATTCACAGATCAAAAAAAAAAAAAAAAAAAAAGAACTGCGGAGTATAGATGCTAAATGAACCATATTATTTCTTCTGTTTTAGATGCTGTTGTTTTTTTTCTATTTTGAGGTTTTCCATCATTACTCTGATTTTTTTTCTCTTATAACATGACTAATGCAGAAATAGGATTAATGTTATTATGTGTGTATATATATATATATAATCTATATCAGATTACTTGCTGTCTAGGGGAGGGGGGAGGGAGGGAGAAAAATCTGAAATTGTAAAGCTTGTATAAACAAAGGTTGAGAACTATCTTTACATGTAACGGAAAAAAAATACTTTATTAATTTAAAAAAAAATCCACAGATCACCTCCAGGAAAAAAACAATACCCTATACTTCAAATTCTATTTGTTAAAATAAGCATTTATTAAGTGTCTACTTATGTGTCAGGCATTGTGCTTAGCACTTTACAAATATCTCATTTCATCCTAAGATCAAACAACCCTACAGATAGGTGCTATTATCATCCCAATTTTGTAGTTGAGGAAACTGAAGCAGACAGAGGTTAAAGCAACTTGCCCAGAGTCACACAGCTAGTAAGTATCTAAGGCTGGATTTGATCTCAGGTTTTCCTGAATCCAGGCCCAGTACTCTATCCACTGTGACAGGTAGCTGCACAGTGGTCAAATTTCACAATTCCAGTGAAAAACAACAAATTCTGCAAGCAAGTCAGGTAAAATATCTTCAAATATAAAAGAAAGTAAATTTGAATAACACAAGACTATGCTGCACAAACCTGAATTCATAGAAAGGATGGGATAATATATTCCAAAAAGCAAAGGTACAAAGGATGAAAGTCAAAATGATGTATTCAGCAAACCTAATAATCAGTGGGAAAAAAAGGACACTTGAAACTTTCCTTTAAAAAAATATGAGTAGATTATTTACTTGCAAAGTCCAAAATCAAGATTAAAAAGTGAATATAACTAAGGAGAAAATAAGTAATTAAATAAATTACCCTCATCTTTCGAAACTATTAAAAGAAAAAAAACAAAAAAATATTTCTAATGGGTTAAAGAATATATGTTTTAAAAAGTACACAAGGGGGCAGAGAGCGCTGGCTTTTTGGCTTCCGGACTTGATGGTGGTGGCGGCAGAGGACTTCACAGGAAATTTGAGGAAAGATAGGAATGCCAGGCTGTTAGAATTCTGTTCTCAATCTTTTTCTTTCTATTTTCCAATAAACCCTTAAAAACCTAAAAAAAAAAAAAAAAAAAAAAAAAGTACACAAGGGGATAAAGATGAAAGTGAAAGTATGGTGAAAGAACCAGACTGAAACAACATATACAATCTCTACAATGCTTACTATGGTGAATTGATGTATATCATGGAACTAAATTGCAGAATGAGAGGCTGAAAAAAAAAAGAAGGAAGGTTGAGGATAGAGGGAATGTGTTATATACCCTAATCAGTCCATGGAAAACAAGAAGAGAAGATAACTCTCATAGTTTGTCAGCACGAAGATACTACAAAAGTCAGGCCAAGCTGGTAGAGTAGCAAGAAAAAATATGGAAGAACTCTATCCTACAAATATTCAACAGAGACCTAGAAAATTAAGTGGGGTTGAAGTCCTGATTAACAAAATTTAGAAAAAAATATAGTGAATCATTTTTTTAGCTCAGGTCAACAGAGAGAGACAAAGAAAGTCTGTGAACAAAGGAGGGCCATGTGGAAACATTGCAGGAATGGGTTGTGTATTTGGTTAGAGGAGGTCCCAAATCTAGCAGAGAGGTGTCTAAACTTGTTCAGGTACAGGAAGAGAAGTGCCAACTGTCAGTTCTGTCATTCAGTACCCAGTTCTGAGTCACAGATATAAGGATGACTGAGGAGAGAATATGCATCTGTGATGGCATTCAGGGTGAGGAGGTAGTCACAGGCCCTATACCATGTGCTAAGCAAGGAGCAAGTTCAGAAGCAAGCAGCAGCTGTGTGGCTCTTGATCCCATGAGTGGAAAAGATGTCTCTGTTCAAGCTTCTAACTTTTTTTTTTTTTAGCTGAGGCAATTGGGGTTAAGTGACTTGCCCAGGGTCACACAGCTAGTAAGTGTGTGTTAAGTGTCTGAGGCCGGATTTGAACTCAGGTACTCCTGACTCAGGGCCAGTGCTCTATCCACTGCACCATCTAGCTGTCCCCAAGCTTCTAACTTAATCTGAGACCTGCAGGAGAATACTGGGGCAGGAATTTTAGACCAAATGGGAACCTGCAGTTATATCACTTTAAATGAGTAAGAGCTTTCAGCTGGCTGATAGTGGCTGAAGTCAGCAATAGTCCACTGGAACTCCACTCAGAGAAAGTGCACAGGTATACTGCTCAGATAGAATCTTACAGAGCTCAGACCAGAAAGGTTTTGATCAGATTTTTCCCTGGATCAGATCACTTTGGGAACACTGAAAGACTTTCAGCTCCTCAGCCTGAGCTGTCTCTGAGATACTGTAATAACTACAATCATTATCTCCAAAAGGCAGCTGGCCCAGAACATCCCACCAGAAGTGCACAGAGCCTGACCTTCATATTTGAAAGTCAGGTAGGCTAGGGGGAAGCTAGTGATACAGTGGATAGAGCACTGGCCCTGGATTCAGGAGGACCTGAGTTTCAAATCTGGCATCAGACACTTGACACTTACTGGCTGTGTGACCCTGGGCAAGTCACTTAACCCTCATTGCCCTGCCAAAAAATAAAAAATAAAATAAATAAAAATAAATGAAGTCAGTAGGCTAGAAGAATAAGTAAATAAAAAGGAGTCCCATCATAAAGCTATTAAGGTGACAGGAAATGCTCAAGAAACAAACCTAGAAAAGGATGATTTCAAAATATTTACAAGTAAAGCTTCAAAGAAATACACAGCTTGAGCAAAAACTTAACTAGAACTCCTGGAAGGGATGAAGCAAGAGTTAGAAGCAAGGGTTTAAAATGTTTTTATGAATTAAATGAGAGGCCTACAGGCTGGAAAAAGAAATGAGAGTTATGGAAGAAAGAATTGGAAAGGGAATGACCAGCTTGACACAAGAGATGCAAAACTTTACCTAAGCAACAAACTCTGTGAAAATGAGAATGAACTAAATAGAATCCAATGACTTTAGGATACAATGAGAAATAGTAAAATAAAATAAAAAGATTGAAAAGAATAGAAGAAAATATAGGGCACCTCAAAGCAAAAAAAATTAACCTGTAAAACAAACTGAAGAGAGATATGTTTTGTTTGTTTGTTTTCTTCTGAGAGACAGTTTAAGAATTATAGGACTAGTGCTTTGCAGACGCTGCCACTGGGAGTCTTCGTCTTGGTTCCACCTGCCGGACACCAATCCCCGCCACCTCTGCCTCCGCTGTCACCCCCAGCCCAGGCATCTGTGGCCATGGCCAATCCCAGCATGTCCTTTGACATTGCTGTTGATAACTAGCCCTTGAGCCGGGTTACTTTTGAGCTCTTTGCAGACAAGGTTCCAAAGACAGCAGAAAACTTCCATGCTCTGAGCACTGGAGAGAAGGGATTTGGTTACAAGGGATCCTGCTTTCATAGAATCATTCCTGGGTTCATGTGCCAGGGTGGTGACTTCACACGCCACAATGGCACTGGCGGCAAGTCCATCTATGGGGAGAAATTTGCTGAAGAGAACTTCACCCTGAAGCACCCTGGTCCTGGCATCTTGTCCATGGCAAATGCTGGACCCAACACAAATGGCTCCGTTTTTCATCTGTACCGCTAAGACTGATTGGTTGGATGGCATGTTGTCTTTGGCCAAGTGAAAGAAGGCGTGAATATTGTGGAAGCCATGGAACATTTTGGTTCCCGGGATGGCAAGACCAGCAAGAAGATCACCACTGCTGATTGTGGACAACTCTCATCAGTTTTTTTTGTTTTGTTTTCTGTCTTAATCATCAAACCATTCCCCCGTAGCTGGAGAGAGCACCCCTGAACCCCATCTACTCTTGTACCTTACAATCCTTGTGCTCTCACTTGCTGCAATTTTATTTGGATTTCATTTCCTTTTTCCTTCCACAAGTTGGCCAAACAGAGTTAAGGGTTGTTGTTTTTTGTTTGTTTCTTTGTTTTTGGTGAGGCAATCGGGGTTAAGTGACTTGTCTAGGGTCACACAGCCAGTAAGTGTTAAGTGTCTGAGGCCAGATTTGAACTCAGATCCTCCTGACTCCAGATCCAGTGCTCTATCCACTGTGCCACCTAGCTGCCCCCCAGAATTAAGTTTATGATTATGAAATAAAAACTCAACTACAAAAAAATTATAGGACTACATGAAAACCATAGCCAAAAATGAAAACAAAACCAACAAACTAACCAACCTAGACATGCTATGTCAGGAAATCATTAAAAAAAATGCCCATGGGGGGCAGCTAGGTGGTGCAATGGATAAAGCAGCAGCCCTGGATTCAGGAGGACCTGAGTTCAAATCCAGTCTCAGACATTTGACACTTACCATCTGTGTGACCCTGGGCAAGTCACTTAACCCCCATTGCCCCACAAAAAAAAAAGAAAGAAAGAAAAAAAATGCCCATGGGGCAGCTAGGTAATGCAGTGGATAGAGTACCAGCCCTGGAGTCAGGAGGATCTGAGTTCAAATCCGGCCTCAGACACTTAACACTTACTGGCTGTGTGACCCTGGGGAAGTCACTTAATCCCAATTGCCTCACCAAAAAAAAAAAAAAAGCCCAGATTTCTTAAGAATTTGCCAATCACCTCCTGAAAGAAAGAAACCTGTAAAACTTCCAAGAACATTGCAATGAAAATCCAAAGCTTTTAGGTCAAAGAAAAAATACTGCAAGCAGTCAGGAATAAAGAATTCAAGTACCAAGGAGCCACAATTAGGACTGTACAAGATTTAAATGGAAAGCTTAGAAGTCCAGATGGCAAAGGATAGAAGCTTAAAACAAAGAATCACTTTACCCAGAAAAACTATGATCCTATACAGGAAAAAAGGACCTTTAATGAAATAGATGACTGTCCAATCATCCCTGAAGAAAAGAAGAGGATTTGCAAAGAAACTTTGAAGTGCAAACCTAAGAGTTAAGAGCAAATACTAAGGGGCAGCTAAGTGGCACAGTGAATAGAGCACCGACCCTGGAGTCAGGAGTACTTGAGTTCAAATCCAGCCTCAGACACTTAACACTTACTAGCTGTGTGTCCCTGGGCAAGTCACTTAACCCCAATTGCCTCACTAAAAAAAAAAAAAGAGCAAATACTAAAGGTAAACACAAATGTACAATCGTAAGGGATTAAACAAGGATAAACTGCTTCCATTTTAATATGGAGAAATAATACACATGTACCCTCAGAACCCTATCATCATCAGGGGTCAAAGAGGAAGTTTAATTAGACAGGACCTAGAAGTGCTTCTGCTTTACAAAGAGAATGGAAAGGAAAAAGAGAAAAATATATTAGGGTACACAAAGGGAGAGGAAGGATAGGGGAAAATTATCTCATATAATCAGGGTGTGACAAGTACACATAAAGGAAGAAAGGATGGGACTAGTGGGAGACACTTGAACCTCACACTCATTTGACCTAATCAAAAGAGAGGAGCATCGACTGATACACATACAAAGGTAGGCACACATTTCACTCAGCAGGGAACTAGGAGGCAGGTCTTCAGTTGTTAGTATTTGTCCTTCATTCTCCAAAAGGACCATGACATGGGCTGCCCCAGGGGAACTAGGAGGGAAAGAGATTAAGGGAATCAGGAGAATAAGAGAGAGGCTAGATTAAAGGAAGGATTAGTTATTTATAACATCTCTTTTTGCAGTGGCACTTTTGCAGTGGAAATTGAGGAGGTGTCCATAAATTTAGGAATGTCTGGACAAGTTATGCTATATGAACGTGAAAGAATATAAAATTGGTTCCGGTGGAAATACACAATTGAAAATAAATAAGTTTTAATCTCCTTACTAATGTAATATAACAGCAAAGAATAAGAAAAATGTGATTGTGTTTTGTTATATAGTAATAGAATATCAATAAAAATAAAAAATTCTTAAATTTAAAAATTACTAAATATCTAAATACCTAATAGTTACCTAGGATACCTAAAGATAAGCCTACACTCACAGTGTAGTCTAAACTGTCTTCTCTTTCTTTAAATCTTCCTTCATATACTAATAGGTGGAGATAGTTTTATCCACATCTTGGCAAATTTGCATGCTCACATTCTCATACAATGAACCAAGTGTAGTTAGATGGCCTGGGACATTCTCCAAAATCAATAATTCTTTAAATTTGATATTGTAAAATGCTCCTTAAAGAAATAAAGAACAACTTAAATAGCTCAAGGAATATTGAGTACTCATGGATTGGTTATGCCAATATAATAAAAATAGATCATTCAAAAAATAATTTGTTTTAATTCAATATTAATCAAAGAATCAAAAAGATACTTTACTGAACTAAAAAAAAATAAAATTCATTTGGAAAAAGAAAAGACCTAGAATATCAAGAGAAAGTCAGGGAAAGACAATAAACATTTATTAATCATTTACTGGGTACCAGGCACTGTGCCAAGTGCTGGGAATATTATATAAGGAGGAAGAAAGATAGTCCCAGCTCTGGTGGAGCTTATATTCTAATGGGAGAAATAACACACAAAAGTGAGCTGAAAAGAAGGGATAGGAATGTAGGCACCCAGCAGAAGCACATGATTTTCAAGTCTACAAGGTCAGAAACAGGACTGAAAGGAGAACAGGCCAGCCTGGACCCCATCACAGAATGAAGGCTCCAGGGCAAACTCACCAATGGGAGAAGGGGGGCAGGACTTGTAGAGGGACAAGCTGCAGTATAGATAGGGTATTCTAGGTCGAGGAGGCCCCAGATTCTTTAGGGAAATTCCAGGATGAAACAGAAGTAGAGGCATGAGTCTGAAGTCCAGAAGATCAGGAACAGGGTCAGGAGAGGAAAGGGGGAAGTGGGAATAAGAGGAAAAGTTGATTAAAGGAGGGATTAGTCCTAAGCAAAAGAAACTTTAAGCGTACAAAAATATTTGTAGCAAATTCTTTGGAGGACAAAGAACTGAAAGGTAAGGGAGTGTCCATCAAATGAGAAATGGCTGAATACTATTGTGTTATGAGAAATGATGAAAGTGATGGTTTCAGAAAAATCTGGAAAGATAGTAAAAACAGATAAAAAGTTTACAAATATATGAAATGCATAAATTAACAAAACAAGAAACATAAAATTTTAATTAGCTCAATCTTAAAAAAAGAAATTAGGCAAGCCATAAGTGAACTCCCAAAGAAATAACCCCAGGACCAGATGGATTTATAAGTGAATTCTGTCAAATATTATAAGAACAATTAATTCCAATATTATATAAACTCTTTGAAAAAATAGGAAAAGGACACTACTAAATTCCTTCTATGATACAAATATGGTCTTAATGACAAAACTAGGGAAAGACAAAACAGAGAAAGAAAACTATAGACTAATATCTATTAATACTGGATGCAAAAACTTTAAATAGAATATCAGCAAGGAGACTACAGTGACAAATCACGAAGATTATACACTTTGAGCAGGCTAGATGTATACCAGGAATTCAGGGCTGGTTCAACATCAGTAAAATTATAAACATAATTGACCAAATTAATGACAAAAACAAGATAAATCATATGATTATATAAATAGATGCAGAAAAAGCCTTTGACAAGATATAACCCTCATTCTGGTTAATGACAACAAAAAACTTGAAAGGAATAAAAAGAGATTTCATTAATATGATAAGTAGGATTTATCCAAGGGGTAACTAAGTAAAATTGCAGATACAATGCCAGTGCTGGAGTCAGGAGGACCCAAGTTCAAATGTGGCCTTAGACACTTAAACACTTACTAGCTGTGTGACTCTGGGCAAGTCACCTAACCCTTTCTGCCTCGATTTCCTTATCTGTAAAATGAGCTGGAGAAGAAAATGGCAAACCACTCTAGTACCTTTGCCAAGAAAACTCCAAAAGGGGTCACAAAGAATCATACATGATTAATCAGCAACAACAAAAAAAGTATTTATCTATACCCAAAAGTCTGTATTATCTGTAACAATCATAAACTAGATTTCCAATTTCCAATAATATGGGGGTAAAACACAGATATCCATGATCATCTTTACTACTGAATATAGTATTGCAGTTGCTAGGTATATCAGAAAGAGAAGAAAAAGAAATTGAAGGACTAAGTAAAGGCAAAGAAGAAACAAAATGATCAGTTTTTTGCAAATAATATCATAAGTTACTTAGAGCATCCTAGAATGTCAACTAAAAACTAATTTAAAAAAATCTAATTGAAACAATTTTAGCAAAGTTGCTGGATATAAAATAAATTCATATAAATTGAATGTTTTTTATATAACCAACAAAATCCTGTAGGAAGATGTGAAGAGAAATTCCAATTAAAATAACTACAGGAAGTATACAATATTTGGGGATCTTCCTAGAAAACATACACAAGAACTATATGGACACAACTATAACGCACTCAATACAAAGCCAGGTCAAAAGAACTGTAGAAATAGTAATTGTTCATAGGTAGGCTAAGACAATATAATAAAAATAACAATACTATCCCTATGGACTGCAAGGTCTGGAGTCATGAAGACCTGAGTTTAAATCCAGCCTCAGATACTAGCTATGTGAGCCTGAAAAAGTAATTAACCATTGTTTACCTCAGTTCAATCATAAAATAGAGATAATAATAGTATTCTACCTCACACTGTTATTATGAAGATCGAATGAAATAGTATTTGTAAATCACTTAGCACAGTACCTGATACAGTAGGTGCTATATAAATACTAGCTATTATTATTACCTAAATTAATTTTATTATACAGTTCTGTACCAACCAAACTGGCAAAAGATTATTTTATAGCTTTAGAAAAGTTAATTTAAAAATTCAACTAGAGGAACTAAAGGTGAAGAATCTCAACAAGGGAGGGAGGGATTAAAGAAAGAAGGAGGGGCAGCTAGATGGCGCAGTGGATAAAGCACCGGCCCTGGATTCAGGAGTACCTGAGTTCAAATCCGGCCTCAGACACTTGACACTGTGTGACCCTGGGCAAGTCACTTAACCCTCATTGCCCCACAAAAAAAACAAAAAAAAAACAAAAAAAAGAAAGAAGGAAGGAAATAAAGAAGGATTTATATAGTGCTAGAAAAATAGAAAATGTACCAGATAGAATCCTGAAGGGGAAATCCAGAAAAAGACACAGTAAGTCATTTGTCTAGCCCACTGTCCAGCTTGGCATAGGGAGGCAGGGAGATCTGCATATACTGGGGATAGGGTCAGACCAGAGGCATGCTACTCACACATGCCAGTGTCCAGGGAGAAGTTGTAAATACCAGGACAAGAGGAAATCCCAGACCAAGAAAAGGGCATGACTGGGCCCATACCAAAGTACTGTGAAGCAAAAAAGCTTTATCACCCACTACTCTGTTCCCAGCAGAGTGAGAAAGAGACCTAGGAAGAGAGATACTGTTCCCGGGTAGGGAGACACTATGGAAAGGAAGAAATTCAGAAGCCAGAAGTGCCATGGCTCTTCTCATGCCTAGGAGCAGAGTGAGATCTCAATTCCAGCATAGCCCAGACTGAAGAGGAATAACCAGGGCTAAAATCCCAGACCAAACGAGAGCCCACAATTCTGTCACTGAACCAAAAGATCTTTCCAGTTGGCTATTAGAGGCCAAATCCAGCAGCAGTCAACTCTTACACACACCCAAACCGAGGTCAGGAAATTAAAAGCTCAGAGCAAGGGAGGAGCAACCAGACTTTTCCATGGATCAGACCACGTGGGGAGCACTGAAAACTTGTAGATCCCCAGCTTGTTCTGGAGATTCTGGAATAACAGTATTCAGTACTCTCAAAAAACCAGTACAGACCTTCCCTGAGAAGTGTGGCACAGCCAAACCCTAACATCAAGTCCAAAGTTGGGAAATAGCCTGGAAAAATGGGCAAACAAAAAATAACCCCATTATAATGAGCTCTTATGGTGGCAGGGACATGCAAGATACAAACACAGAAAATGAGAATGACTTCATAGACAGGATATGCCTCAGAGAAAAACACAGTTTGGGCAGACTTTACCAGTATTTCTGGAAAAGATGAAGCTAGAATTTAAGAGGAAAAAAGAGTTAAAATATTTTTATAAATAGAATGAGAACACTAGAGGGAAAAATTGGCAAAGAAGTGAGAGGTAGAGAAGAAAGAAATGGAAAGGAAATCAATACCTTAGCAATTAATCTTGTCCAAGCAACAAACTCCATGGAAACTAGAATGGACCAAATATAGGCCAAGGACTTTACAAGACAACAAGAAATATCAAAACAATGACAAAAGACTGAAACAATAGAGGAAAGTATAAGATATCACAGAGTAAAAACAACTGGCCTGGAAAACGGATAAAGGAGAAAAAAAATTTTAAATCATTGTACTATCTGAACTCCATGACCAAAAAGTGAGCCTACACATCCTACCTATATCAAGAAATCTTAGAGGAAAGTTGCCCTGGGAAATAGAATCCAACAGTTACCTCCTGAAAGAAAATTCCAAGATGAAAACTCTCAGAACATATCCAAAATCCAGAGTTTTAGGTCAAAGAAAACATACTGCAAGCAGCCAGAAGTGCTTAAAGTACAAGGATCCATAATCAGGATCACAACATGATTGAACAGGGAGAAAGAACTTGGAGTAGGCAAAGGATACTATCTTAGAGCTAAGACTAATTACCTACCACAACCGAGTGCAGACAAAATGGGTCTTTAATGAACTAGAGGATTTTCCAAGCATTCCTGATGAAAAGAAATACTGAACTTGCAACTCTAAAGTTTAAAACACAGTTGTGTAAAAAGACATAAAAATGTAAATGTGAATTAAGATGATAAAGGTTTGAGGGGCAGCTAGGTGGCAAGTGGACAGGAGCACTGGCCCTGGAGTCAGGAGTACCTGAGTTCAAATTTGGCCTCAGACACTAACATTACTAGCTGTGTGACCCTGGCAAGTCACTTAACCCAATTGCCTCACCAAGAAAAAAAAAAAAGAAACAATGATAAAGGTCTAACCAAGGATAAAATGCTAACACTCAACGCTATCACAATCAGGGGTCACAGAGCGAATCCAATAGGACAAGGCCTAGGAGTAGTTCTCTTATGTTTTGATGATCTTTAGAAAAGAATGGAAAGAGAAAGGGAGAGGAATACACTGGGGAAAAGGGAAAGGAAGTTCAGGGAAAATTATCTCACATAATCAGTGTACACAAGTAGACATCTACACAGACAAGAAGGAGGGGATGGAGAGTATGCCCGACTTGAAGCTCACTCTCATCTGAACTGGTCAAAAGAAGAAAAAATGCAAAAACACACAGAGTTGGGTACAGAAATCTACTGCATTCAACAGGCAAATAGGAGAAAAAGGGGAGAAATTGGAGGGGAAATTAAAGGGAGGTATTACTCTTGAGCAAAACAAACTTTTGTACAAAAATATTTATAAGTTCTTCCTGAGGTGACAAAAAACGGAAATCTGAGGGGGTGCCCCTAAATAGGAGAATGGATAAATACATTATAGTGTATAAATGGACGGAATACTATTGTGCCTGAACTCATCAGTATTGTGACTGACCAGGATCTCAAAGGAGTAATGATGAAACATACTACACACTTCCTCATAGGGAGGAGAAAGATTCATAATGAAGGATGAGACAAATTTCTTTTGGACACGGCCAATGTTGAACTTTGTTTTGGTGGACTATACATGTTGGTAATAGGTTTGTTTTTCTTGTGTTCTCAATTGGGGGTGGAGGGTTGGGTTAAGAAGGTGAGGTGATTCTTGGTTGGTTAAAACAAATAGAATATATATATTTTTTTTTTAAATTAAGTACTGGGGGGCAGCTAGGTGGCACAGTGGATAAAGCACTGGCCCTGGATTCAGGAGGACCTGAGTTCAAATCCAGAATCAGACACTTGACACTTACTGTGTGACCCTGGGCAAGTCACATTGCCCTGCCCCCCCCCCAAAAAAAAACCGTAAGTACTGTCTTTGGAATATAAGCTCCTTGAAGTCAGAGACTTTCTTCTACTTGTATTTGTTTTCCCAACAGTAAGCCTAGTGCCTGGCACATGGTAAGTGCTTAATAAATGCTTGTTTATGGACTGTTGCTGAAAGAAATAAAATTAAAGGAAAAAAAAGAGAAGAGTGTTACAGGAAAATAGAAGTAGAAAAGGTGGGGCTGAAACAGAAGTAAAGAAAACAGGAGGGATTAATACAATGGGGTGAATGGGACCTATTGAAGAAAGTGATCATGGGGGAAGAAGCTTATTCTGTAAGGGAAGGGGAGAGGAATAAATAGTTCTATGGCGCCTACTAGGGGCCATGTGCCATGCTAAGCACTTTACATTTGCTCTTTATAATAACCCTGAAAGGTAGAGGCTGCTAGCTTGGGAAACACCCAGAGTTAGAGAATATTGTATGGATGATGAGCCAGAAAAGAAGACTGAGAAGAAATGCCCAGACAGACAAGAGGGAAACCAGATGGGACAGAAGATCCAAGAGGAGAGTCCAAAGCGTCAAGTGCATCAGTGAAATCGAGAAGGGTGAAACCTGAGCTAAGACAGCCAGAACGAGACATTACAACATCACTGGGAACGAATGAGGTTGGAAAGCAGACTGCAAAGAGCTGAGGAAGGAGCTAGAGAGTAAGCAGAGGCAACAAGAACAAACTGCTGCTTCTGGCAAGTTGTTTTTAAAATGGAGAGATACAGAATGAAAACACAAGGGAATGGGAAGAGCTAGTAAAGGATGGTTTTTAAGGATGGGGGAGACTTGGGAACTTTGAAGGCAGTAGAGGAGCCAGCACATAAGGATTAATTGAAAAGTAGAGACAGACAGGTAATGATTGGGGGGGGAGGCACTGACTGTTGGAGATGTGAAGAGAAGGGATAAAGAGCAAGAAGAAAGGCCACCTCAATATCTGACAGCAAAGTAAGGCGAGGCAACAAGTATTTATCAATCACCTACTATGTGCCAGGGACTATGCTTAAAATAAAGATAGCTTCTGCCCTCAATGAGTTTACTTTCTAATGGGAGAAGATACACAACGAGACACCAAAAAGGAAGGGAGGGTGCTGGCTGGAGTAGGTGGGGAGAATGAAAGTATCTACATAGGGGCCAGAAACCCAGGAGGAGAATGAAACTTGGTCACCCTGGGATCCTCTCCAAATTGCAGGCCCTGGGAAGAACTCACCAAGAGGAGAAAGGGGGTAGCATGTTCCAGGGTGAGGAGCCCCCAAGAGTTTGAGGGGGTTTTGGGGGTTGGACTACAACAAGCATAATGTTGAAGTACAGAAAGTCAGAAACACAACCAGGAAGAGAAGAAAGGCTGTATGAGTTCGTGTCCAAAATTGATGGCCCTGAGAGGAACTCACCAACGGAAAAAAGAGACTGGCAAGATGGGTAGACATTAGAGAAAGATGATATCAATAATGAATTTTGAGATGAAGAGGAGAGAAAAGGGGACTCTTAGCTAACACCCACAAATTCTTTTGTTAAATAAGAGACAGGGTCCCCAGATGAGAGGTTGGTATGGGAAGGATAAATGAGAAGGATAAGGGAAGCTTAAGGAGAAGAGAGAGTTTGGAAAAGCTTCTGTGGAGAGTGAGAAAGGAAATCAATTAGGAAAGAATAAAAAGGTTCCCTCACTTCAATGAGAGCCCAAATGGAGTTAAATAACATACATTAGTAGTGTAACTGGTCAGCATGGTTATGTACTTCCTCAAGCTCTGTTTAGTAGCATGTATTTAGCAAGAGAGGAAGTGTATGGTAGGTTTATTGTTTTTTGTTTTTTTGTGGGGGGGGGCAATGAGGGTTAAGTGACTTGCCCAGGGTCACACAGCTAGTAAGTGTCAAGTGTCTGAGGCTGGATTTGAACTCAGGTCCTCCTGAATCCAGGGCCAGTGCTTTAGCCACTGTGCCACATAGCTGCCCTGGAAGTGTATGGTAGGAATTATCTAGGGCTGGGATTTAACAGGGAATGAAAAGTGATGGGACTCAAGAGCAGAGGATAGTGTGGAGTTAAAGGGTTGAGTTTGGGAAGGGAGGTGTGATGAAATAATGAGATTTAGCAGATACTCAAAGACCCACCTGGAGATTAATCTAGACTGATTGAATCAAGTGAGAGTGATTAACTGCTGATTAGCCTACTTCAAGTTAACTGGATTGTAATCACACCTTGAGAACACCTTCAGAACCAATGGATTTGGATGATGCCAACCAATCAGCTTGAAGCAGTGTGTAAGGCCCGCCTCTGTTCCAGACCTATAAAAAGCTTCCACAATCAGTTTGCTGGAGAGAGTTCGTGATTGAAGCAGGCTTGTGGCAGAGGACTTGAGGAAGAACCAGACCAGGCTGGAACTCTAGGCTAAATAGGCTTTTTTCTTAACTTTCTGAACTCCATGGGAATATCTGTATGCTTTAATAAATGTTTAATGCCCAAGGACTGGTGCTAAAGCTTCTAATTTTTTTTTTCTTGGCAGGGCAATGGGGGTTAAGTGACTTGCCCAGGGTCACACAGCTAGTAAGTGTTAAGTGTCTGAGGCCGGATTTGAACTCAGGTACTCCTGAATCCAGGGCCAGCGTTTTAACCACTGTACCATCTAGCTGCCCCTTAAAGCTTCTAATTTAAGGTGACCACAATTTAGATTTTAAACATCACAGAGGCAAGGGAACTCAGAAGAAGGGTAAGGACCTTAGAAAGGGCCAAAGAATAGAATGTTTGCAGATCTTGATGGGAGCAAAGAACTAGTTTAGGAGGGATAAGGCATAAAGGTTAGATAGAGGAATATGAGGGGTTTTTGTTTAATCAAGTGGAACACTTGTGAGTAATGGTGAGATCCAGGGTATGACCATCCCTGTGCATGGCTAAGGTGGACCCACTTTCGTCACTGCTTACTTTTCTGGCTTGGGGGCAGAATGAGTGGTGAGTTGTATACAACTGATAGGGTAAGCAGTAAGTGCTATATGGCTCTAGGGTCTGGTACAGTGCTGGTCTTGGGCATTATCTTTATAATTCTATAGCTTTATAGTAATGTCTTGGTGAATAACAATTTTGGACTTCTTTCTGGTATCTTGTATGTTCTGTCTGTATGATGCTGCTTCATCTCATCCACCTATCTAGATTAGTACGAGCTCTGACTGTCACGGCTGTCAAATGCTTCCCAGGTAGGAACAGTAGTAACTATCTTTCCATGTCTCCAGGTGGATCTTTTGACTTCATTTTTTGCATTTTCTCCCTCCATATTCTTGGTAGGATGAAGATGGATTTGAGTAGCAGTTAAAGAGTGGGGAAGGCATTTGGGAGAAGCTGACCCCCTCCCCCACAGCCTTCTCATTGCTCAGATGTCTTACCCATCCATCTACTTTATTATTGTATTAGAAATTTACTACAGGGTTATTGTTTAAATAATGCTTACTGGGGGCAGCTAGGTGGCACAGTGGATAAAGCACCGGCCCTGGATTCAGGAGGACCTGAGTTCAAATCTGGCCTCAGACACTTGACACTAGCTGTGTGACCCTGGGCAAGTCACTTAACCCCCATTGCCCCGCAAAAAAAAAAATAATAATAATGCTTACTGCTTGAAAATATTGCAGTTATTTATAGCTTTATGTGGTAACCAATTGATTTGCATATACAATAATATAGCAGTAAAACACTGGCTTGAGCCCAGGGTTCAGATCCTGGTTTTGACATTTCCCAGCTATATGACCTTAGACCAAAGCTTCTTAAACTGTGGGTCTTGACCATATATGGAATTGCATAACTGAATGTGAATGTGAGAAAACAGTAAAAGATTATGTAAACCCATTTTATATACCAAAATACACAGGTTGTGTAAAAAATTCTTGGGCAAAAAAGGTTGAGAATGGGAAAAGTTTAAGAAGCACTGCCTTAGACCAATCATTTTTTATGATGGCAATGGTGTCACATTATTATTTCTTTTAAGTTATCGTGGCATTACGATAAAAGTATAAATCATACAAAATATCTAACAAAGCTTAAATCATAATAATATAGCCTGTATTTATCGAGTTCTCTATTCAATAGCATTTAAAGTCCTAAGAGGACAGAATTTCCTAAACAAATATTTCTGTTTGTATGATCAACTGCTTTCAGGAGAACATTGGTCAAAATTCTTCAAAGAGAAGGTAAAATAAGGAGATTATTTAGGAAATCTTCCTTACCACGAAGCTTTAAATATATATCATTTAAATAGGATCATGAAAAAGAGTATATTCGATTTGTCATCTTACCTGTTTCACTTCCCTTTTCACTTGCTTCCTCATCCAACAAAATCAGCCTGAGTGGCCAAAACAAAAACATGAAAAGATTTTGGTTAAAAGATTGTTACCAAAGCATTTGACTAATTCTCTCATGCTATTTGAGTGGAGGAGATGGAAAGATGTGGGCTAGACAATAAAATCAAACAGATTAAGAAATGCTCAAATGGAGAGATATGAAGAATTGTCATTAATGGCGGCAAATCAACGTGGAAGAAGTACCCCAAGGTATGCTTGGTCCTGCGATGTTTAATATTTGAATCAATTATTTGGATAAAAACATAAGGGGCATATTTTTTTAATTCGCAGATGACACACAGCAAGGAGAAATGGTTCACATGCTGGATAACAGGTTCCCCAAAATCTTGATGAATATTGAGTCAAAGCTAGTAAGAAAAAATTGAAGAGAGATAAAGGTGAAGTCTTACACTTTGATTTTTTTTAAAAAATCAACTTCATAAGTACAAGATGGGGGAAGCATGTTTTGACATCAGTTTATCTAAATGAGATCTGGGATTGTTGGGAAATGCAGACTCAATCTGAGTCAACAGTGTCATATGGCAGCTAGAAAAAAGCTGATGTGAGGGCAGCTAGATGACACAGTGGATAAAGCACCAGCTCTGGATTCAGGAGGACCTGAGTTCAAATTCAGCCTAGACACTTAACACTTACTAGCTGTGTGACCCTGGGCAAGTCACTTAACCCTCATTGCCCTGCCAAAAAAAAAGAAGAAAAAAAAAGAGCTGGGCTGCCCTAAAAGAAACATAATGTCCAGAATTAGGAGATGATCATTCCTTTGTATGCTGCCCTGGCCAGACCACACGTGGCATATTTCGTTGAATTGTAGCTTCCACATTTCATGGATGATACTGATAAACATCTAGATTAGAGCAACCTATAGAGTGGATGGTTTAAAGATCACACCATTTGACTATTAATGATATGGATAATTAGCTTCAAGAAGAGAAGACTTGGGGGTAAAAGGACACATAAGAACTCTAAGTATCTGAAAGTCTGACACGTGGAAGAATTCAACCTTCTGGTCTAAGGGTAGAAATAATGGATACAAGTAGCAGAAAGGCAGATATGGCTCAAAGTAAGGACAAATTTCCTGATAATTAGAGCTATTCAAAAGTAGAATGACTTGCTTCATCATGTAGGAGATTTTCCCTAAGTATTTTCAAGAAAGGCTGATCATGGGGGCAGCTAGGTGGCACAGTGGATAAAACATCAGCCCCGGACTCAGGAGGACCTGAGTTCAAATTCAGTCTCACACACTTGACACTAGCTGTGTGACCCTGAGCAAGTCACTTAACCCTCATTGTCCTGCAAAAAGAAAAAAAGAAGGGGGCAGCTAGGTGGTACAGTGGATAAAGCACTGGCCTTGGATTTAGGAGGACCTGAGTTCAAATCCAGCCTCAGACACTTGACACTAGCTGTGTGACCCTGGGCAAGTCACTTAACCTTCATTGCTGATCACTTATATATTTTGTAGAGGTACTGTAAGGATAGAATTTCCTAAATAAATATTTCTGTTTCTATGATCAACTGCTTTCAAGCAATGATTGCTCAAAATTCTTCACACAGTTGGTGAAATAAGGAGATTGTTTAGCCCATCTTTCTTACAATAAAGCTTTAAATATAGATAGTCTTTTGAATATAGATAGTTCTTTTGAAAAGAACTGTTAAAGAAAAAGGTTGGACTAGGCACCCTCTGAGGTTTTTTCCAACTCTTAAAATTCTGTGTTTCTGTTAAAAATGTGTGGATTAGAGAAATGGAAAGATATGGAAAAGTGCTACGAAACTTTTGTCCAATAGATTCCCTTAAAATAATGTCTTTGATTGGGGCAGCTAGATGGCACAGTGGATAGAGCACCAGCCCTGGAGTCAGGAGTACCTGAGTTCAAATCTGGTCTCAGACACTTAACACTTACTAGCTGTGTGACCCTAGGCAAGTCACTTAACCCCAATTGCCTCACTAAAAAAAAAATAAGAAAAAAAAATAAAAGAAAAAAAAATAAAATAATGTCTTTGAATTTCCAAAAAGTGAGATCTTTAATGGTTCTGCATTATATATTTTCTTACATTCTATAAAGAAAGTAATCTTTGTATCAAAAATTCTATTTGACAGACTGAGTCAAAACCATGAAATTAAACCCATACTTTGAAATGTGAAATGTAGTTTTTAATGATTGTGTGTAAGGGTGTTTGTTTTTTCTTAAAAAAGAAAGCACACGGAGCAGCTAGGTGGCACAGTGGATAGAGCACCGGCCCTGGAGTCAGGAGTGCCTGAGTTCAAATCTGGCCTCAGGCACTTAACACTTACTAGCTGTGTGACCCTGGGCAAGTCACTTAACATCAACTGCCTCACTAAAAAAAAATAAAAAAACAACAACAAAAAAACAAAAAAGAAAGCACACACTCAGAATTATGGGGAGAAGACAGGAAAAAAGATTAAGGTGGGGCACATGGATAAAACAGGAAAACCATAGAGAAGATGGTTCAGTTCCTAGTCCTTCAAATAGAACCTACTCAGGGGCTGAATTCTCCCAAACAGAACAATAGAGAGTGGCAATAGGTGGGCATTACAAGGTTGCAGGTATTTAACTAGGTGAAAGCTCATGAAGGGAAGCCTTAAAAGAAAATAAAAAGAACAACATAAAGCCCATTGAAGTAGGAAGAGGTGTTGTTCCAGCCCAGTTAATCTTAGCTTCAACTGTCTTGCCCTTATAATGATACAAAGGGTTGTATCTAAGCTCAGCTATTTATTATCTTTTTTAGCCATTATGAAATTCTAACCATAGTAGTTCTCCCATAGAGAGCCCCCAGTTTGGGTCACAAGGTGATCCTTCCAATTTGTGGTCTCTAGTGATGGGTTTTTTGCCTATTATCTTGAAACTGAAACTTAAGAGGCTATAGAATAAATATTTAATGTTCATCAGAAAAAAAGGCATCAGAAATAGAAGTGACAATGTATCAAAATGGTATTCAATAATACTATATAAAAATATTTCTGCTTACTTGTCAAAATTAGCAGTAAGAAGATTGTTTTCTACTTTGTCATCTTTGTGTTCTTCGGGAAGCTTGCTTGGAGACTCTTTGAGTCGCTAAGATAAGAAATCAAATTTAAAATATATAAAGGAATCATTTCCCCCATACAAATAAAACAATACTTTCTAAACCACGATACTGGAAACAATTGTGGAAAATGTATAGTGATGTATTTCTGGGAGATTTTGCTTGAATTATTTTTCTAATGGTGCTCTCCCCAGCATTACTAATTGATCTCTTAGTTGCCAAGTCCAATGATCTTTCCTCCGTCTTCATTCTCTTTGTTTTTTGTTATTGTTTTTGTTTTGCAGGGCAATGAGGGTTAAGTGATTTGCCCAAGGTCTACTGCGACACCTAGCTGCCCCCCTCAATCCTCATTCTCATGGCCCCCACTGCTCATCCTCCCCCGATACTCTCTTCTTCCTAGGTTTTTGGGACATGGCTCTCTCCTGGTTCTCCTCCTACCTCTCTGACCCAGATTATACCCTCTATATCTCTCCCAGATCTGTCCTGGGCCCTCTTCTCTTCTCCCTCTGTGGTACTTCACTTGGTAATTTCATTAGTTCCTATGGATTTAATTACAGTCTCCATGCTGAGATTCTCCAGTCTCCCTATCCTGCCCCAGACTCTCTGCAGACCTCCAATTTCACACCTCCAACCACCTTTCAGATATCTTGAACCGGATGTCCAGTAGACATCTTAAATTCAATAGATCCAAAACAGAACTCATTATCTTTCCTCCTAAACCCTCCTGTGCTCCTACCTTCCCTATTACTGTAGAGGGCACCACCAACCTTTCAGTCCCTCAGGCTCACAACCCAAGAGTCATCCTGGACTCTTCACTATCTTTCACACCTCATACTCAAACTCTTGCCAATTTCTGTTGATTTTACCTTTGTAACATTTCTCTATCACTGCCCCCTTCTCTCCCCTGACACTGCCACCACTCTAGTGCAGGTCCTCATCACCTCACACCTGGATTACTCATCTGACCTGCCAGCAGGTCTGCCTGCCTCAAGTTTCTCCCCATTCTAATCTAACCTCCATTCAACCACTAATGATTTTTCCTAAAAAGCAGGTGTGACCATGTCACCCCTATTCAATAAACTCCAGTAGCTCCCTATTACCTCTACAACACAACACAAAATGCTGTTTAGCATTCGATGTCCTTCATAACCTATCCCCCTCCTACCCTTCCGGTCTTCTCATACCTTATTCTCCACCATGTATTCTTCACTCCAGTGACAAGGGCCTCCTGGCTGTTCCCTGAACAGGACACTCCATCTCTCCAGCATTCACTCTGGCTGTCCCCCATGCCTAGAACATTCTCCCTCCTCTGCTCTGACTACTGACCTCCCTGGCTTCCTTTAAGTTCCAACTAAAATTCCATTTTTTTACTGGAAGTCATTCCCAACCCCTCTTAATCCTACTGTTTTCCCTCTGTGAATGACTTATTTATCCTATACATACCTTGCTTGGTATATATTTGTTTACGCGTCTCCCCTGTTAGATTGTAAGCTCCCTAAGGGCAAGGAGTATCTTTTGATAATTTTTGTATATTTTAATGAAAAGTAAAGAAAATATGAGATTCTATTGTTGTTTATTAATTACCAAAAAGAAGCATTGTATTTATCAGGGCAAAAAGCCACCTTAAAGGGATGTCACGTAGTAAGAGTAAAGAATAACAGATGCATCCAACAGTACAACCCGAGGAGCATTTAAGTGCCTACTATGTGCAATGCAATGGAGAGCTCAAATGCTGGATCAGGACCCATGGAATGTAAAAAAAAAAGTCTAGAGGAAGGTCTTCAGCACATCAGATAGCTCTTTTCTGGAGGATTCATGTGAGAATGTGCAAAATAAGAAGATATGGAGGGAGAGGTGCTGAATATTGAAAGATGCTTGATCTAACAGTTGGCATTCCTCTTATGTACTGAACATGACAGTTTATATTAATCTATGTATATGCTTTTCTCCCTTCCTTCCCCTGCACATCTGTATAAGATTGCATGCTCTTTGAGGTTAGAGATCAGGTCTTACTTGTATCTCCTCTAGGGACAGTACTGTGCAAATAATAGATGATTCATAAATACTGAATAAAGACACACAAACACACATACTCCCCTATTATGGATGTCTTTAACATGCAAATATGAATTACTTAATGGTACAGAATTAATATGGGTTAAGCAGACCATATAGTTTGCATCTCCTTTTCAAAGAAATTCCTAAAAAATGGGGTGTGGTATATCAGAGGTACAATAATAATGGGAGGGAATGCGTTTCATTTTTTTTAAAACCCAGAAAGAGCTCTGTGGGATGCTACTACAGTATTGACTAACACATAAACCACTTTATTATTTTATACTTTTTTCCTTCTTACTTTTTCCTCTTCCACACTTTCTTTGTAATTGTCTTTGCCCCCCTTCCTTTCTTCCTCTTTATCTATTTATCACACTGGCTCTCCAGTGGTGCTCAGATGTATTTGCTTAGACCAGTTGGCAAGTGTAAGTAAACGATCTCTGGTCTAACAAAGGTGGAAAAAAAGCTCAAAGATAAATTTCTGTATATTCCCCCAAACCACATTAAATAACATCAAGAAAACTTCACCTTGAGCGCCACAAAATCATACGGACGGACGCCTGTAAATTCTTCATGGACTCTGGACATCATTCGAGCTGTTTTCTCCCAGAATCCAAGCAGTGTTCTCTGAAGAAAGAGGTAAGAGGACATTAAAGTCATACTTAGCTTAAATGTTTTGTTAGCATTGTTTTTTTCACTATCATAATGGATGAACAATTCCAAGAAAACCGATTAAGTTTATTATTAGTCCTTCAAAATTTTGGCAATAAACAAAGCAATTCAAAATAGTACTAATTAACTTCTGGGTACATGTACTGTAGAAATAGCTGCTCAAAAGCTTCCTAAAAAGTAATTGTATACAAAAAAGAGAAGGAAAAATGACAGATTAGAACATCTTCCAAGAAATCCAGAAGAGAATTGCTAAAATCATCAATCTTTACAGAAGGGGAACACATGTATAATCATATGAATGCATGTGCTTATGACTAGTCAGGGTGAGAAAAGTCACACTGACAGCTAAACTCTTTCATCAAAGGCTCATACACACTGCATGCACACATGCAACATACTGCAGGCATGAGCACACATACACATGTATGTGCCACATGCCCTTTCAAAAAAAGTCATCTGTTTGCCAGTCAACACTCAGTTAATTACTTAGAAATGGATTACCCCAGCTCTTTACTTCTCCATCCAGTTGTCCTCTCTTTTGGTTCTTTTTGGTATATTGGACAGAAAAGAGATAAAGCTCTAATTTGTTATGTCCAGCCGTGGATTCCTGAGTGACTCAGCAGTACGCGTGTGTTCCTCGGGGCCAAAAAAGGCTTCCTTTCCACCAGTTTGCTATTCTTTTTCTGTATAACTGCTATTTTCCCTACTGTGCTAAATGGAAATTTTAACGAATATTAGTTATTGCTATCTAATTTCATATCATGCTACTTATTGTCATGGCTTTGGGTAATCCATGCTAAGACTTGTAACCCATTGTAATGACAGAGGATTGGCTTCCTTCTACAAAAGAGAAGAGATATGTTGTAGGCTTGAATTATGCCAAAGTGTAATAATAGCAAGCCAAGCACAGCAAAGCACACCACTCCTCTTTACTGCAAGGACATGCTGACCATGGAGATAGGTACCTGGTAGGTAGTGAGTGAGTGGGATAACAAATTGCAGCGACTAGCTCCAAGTAAGTCCACCTTCTGACAAACATCCATCTTTAACTTGTCAAAAGAAGCTTTGGTATTTCTCACTTGGATCTGCACCTAATCACAAAAAGCCCATATTATTATTGCCAATAACAGACCACAAAAGTAATCGTGTGTGTGTCTGTGTTTGTATACATACACATTACTTTAATGACTTAAACATTTAGCAGTAGCACGGTAAGGGTGCTGTGAAAAGGAATGAAAATGTCATTTCCTTTATATATTATTATGTATATGTTATATATTACATATATTATATATAAAAATATATGACTAAAGATAAGGTCTGTTGGAGAAAAATCACAGATTTCACATATATACTCACACATGCATACACACACATAAAATGTTTTCATACCATTATAAAAATAAACATGGACTTTTTGTTGTTATTGTTGTTTAGTTGTTTTTCAGTTATGTCCAACTCTTCATGACCCCACTTGGAGTTTTCTTGGCAAAGATACTGGAGTAGTTTGCCATTTCCTTCTCTAGATCATTTGACAGATGAGGAAACTGAGGCAAACAGGATTAAGTGGCTTGCCCGGAGTCACACAACTAGTAAGTGTCTGAGGCCAAATTTGAACTCAGAAAGATGAATCTTCCTGACTCCAGGACTGGCACTCTATCCACTTAGCCACCTAGCTGCCCCAATCAAGGATCATACTTTCTTTTCACAGTATCCTATGTATTATCTCCTAAATATTTATGTCATGTACAATGGACTGTATAAAATACATAATAGCAATACAGAACATTAAAAACTATAGAAAGGGGAATAGAAGCTTCAGAGAATAAATGACACTTTAATGCTGCATTAGAAAACATTTTAAAATTCATATACTATAAACTCAAATGGTATCAAGTGAAATTTAGATATACTCATCTATCTGAGGCTTGGTAAAAAAAAAATGCCTTCACAGAAAGTCATTAGAAGGACTATAGAGTCTGATGGGGTAATAATATCATAGCCTCCATTTTTTCTTACATTAATAACTGCTTTATATTTATTTATTCCTAAATTTTGAAAAAAATCTTACTCAGAAATAACACATTCTTTAAAAAAAAGTCAATGAGCCCAAACCAAAAAAAGACCAATAATGAAGAATATTTTTCATTTCAAAGAGACTAATAGAACAAAAGTATAATAAAGATAATGCCTTAAAGTTTACTAAAATACAGTAATGTTTTAAATTCAATTGATCAAGTTAATTGTGGTTTAAAGTATATACCAATATAAGAAAAAGATTTTCTTACTTTTCTGAACTTTTCCATTTGTTTGGATGTGTCTGGGTCTAGTTCTTGCGATACATCTTTCATCCACAGCAAAGCCCCTCTGTATTCTGTTCGGGCCTGCTCCATTCGATTGATTGTCATCAAAGTATCAGATACTGCCCTCTGACTAAAAGTTGTGACTTCTTGCTCAAGACGAGACAGAGGAGTGCATAAAGCTAATCTAATGATAAAAATAATTAGATTCAGAGGAAACATATGAAACAAAAACTAGAAACTGAAAGAACCAAAACACTACTTCAAATTGGCCAAATTTTCATTTTCTACAAACAAGTCATTTGATTAAATGTACCAATTTCAAAATATATAGTAGCATAGGAGATATGTTAATAGGAAATATGCCAAAGGTTAAAAAAGCAAGATTTTTAAAAAAATACCTTAGATATCCACTGATTTGATAAATGATGTGTCTATACCTCATTTTTCTTTTTTTTAAACCATTCCTCCTTTTTGTCCCACATCAATTTCTCAAACAAATACCATTTGTACCAAGTATATACTCTTTCCAAAACAAAAAGTCTTTCATTTCCATACACACACAGCCCTGAGTATAAAAGGGCAGCTAAATTCTCTGAGCTTTAAAGCAATCCATTTCTAAGCAACTGAAGAGGTCTACAAGCATAGGTCAAGTCAAAGCAATTTGTTCCATTTTTTTCAGCATTGTACAGCACATGCCATCATTGATATCTCTCTCCTTACTGAAGGTTTCAAACAGAACCACAGGATCTGGAGTGGGAAAGCACCTTAGCAATCATGTAATCTAACTCCCCACTTTACAGATGAGAAAACCTGAAGTGCTGAACAGTTTAAAAGAGCTACCCCAAGGTCACTGAGTTAGTAAGTAGGTGAGCTAGAATATGAACCCAGGTTTTTCTGACTTCAAATCCAGTTCTTTTCCCCACTCTGTCAGATAGATCATGCCACAGCGACTGTTCTCCCTGGTAAAGGACTTTCCTGCACATCCTTTTTCCTCCAGGTTCTTTAACTGTACAGTCACAATGAAATATTACTCCCTACCTGTAATTAGAACTGGCTTTTCTTTTCCTCTAAAAAGTTTAAGAATTTTGACTACTCTAAGTAAATGCTGTATGAAATACTTCATAGCTTCTTTTATGCTTAAAAAGTGTGATGTGATAAATGTGAATTATGGCTTAAAAGAAAAGTTTTGGGTTTTTTTGGTTTTTTTTTTAGTTAGGGCAATTGGGGGTTAAGTGACTTGCCAGGGTCCACACAACTAGTAAGTGTCAAGTGTCCGAGGCCAGATTTGAACTCTGGTACTCCTGACTCAGGGCCAGTGCTTTATCCACTGCGCCACCTAGCTGCCCTAGAAAAGTATTTTTACAGTTAAGGAATAGTCAAAAAGAAAACCTACAAAGTTTTGTAAATTACTATATATAAATTTACAAATAAAGTAAACAATTACATATTGAATAGGACAAAGCAGACTTAAATGTTAATATCATATTATATCTTGATTATATAAAATCATCAAAGAAATTTAAATTAAATACCAAATTCTCCTTATAGAGAACAAACCACTGCTGATTTCAATGTTTTTGAAAGTAACTATTTTAAAGGCAACAATAATAGCATGGAATGTTTATAAAATATTTATGTGCTACATTATAATTTCCCTTTTATGCTTGTATAATGTGTCTTAAAATATAATACTAAGTATACCAACTATGATGAAGATGAATAAAACATTGATTTAAAAAAACCTTTGGTTGGCTGAAGAACAGAGCGTCTTGCCAGTGGCATCCATCATTTTGCCAGCTTGAGTTATATCCTGTTCTGCTTGAAACTTCAAAAAGAGCCCAAGCTCATTTTCTTCTTCAGATACTTGCTAGAAAATAAAAAGTGCCAGTCAGCACAATTATTTATGCCAGTGCTCATAAAAATAAAACTAAAATACACCTTTATCTACAATGATATGATATAAAATAGGAGTCCGTGGTTCTAAACTACACAGAGACCCATCAAATGCCTTCCTTTTGCCATGTTTGCTTGGCTTCTAAGGGAAGCTGCTATTGTGTACTCACAGTGTAGCCCAGCTCTCCAGAATGCCATTCCTACTGTAACAATTGGAATGACGCCACCTGCTGGAGACTTACTGTAGGAAAGCTCCACCATGAGGAGAAGGCCTCTGAGGGCAAGGCCATGCAGCTTTTCTTTGGGGTCAGGAAGTGACGTTTGCTTGTGGGAGGAAGAGGGGGCGAGGCTGGCTCTCTCACTCTCTCTTTCATCAGGACTCTGGTGGAGAGTGGAGTGAGAAATGTGCTCTCCCTTAAATAGATAGATGAATCTAGGCCTTTCTCTTTTTCTTCACCAAATTCTTATTCTCCTTAATAAATGCTTAAAAGTCTAACCTCTTGCTAAAGCTTATAATTTATTGGCAACCACTCATTAGATAATTTAGACAGACTAGCTAGAATTTTAGCCCCTTACACTACATTTAGACCCACTACATCACTTAAGGTACTGGTCCTAACACCTAGAAATTTCCTATTTGTTTCAGAAAAGTGTTTAAGGGGTTAAAAAAAAATCCAGTGGCCTCTCTTTCCTTGGCATCTCTCCTTTTTCCCCTCCTTTCTGACTGTTTCTTCTAGGTCTCCTTTGCTGGTTCATCTTCCTCCTCCTAGCCAATGCATGTTTCTCCCCAGATGCCATCTTTACCTTCTCCTCCATCTCTCTGCTTTTTTCTTGGTAAGATCATTTGCTCCTCAAGCTAAATTATTGTCTCTACGGACATTAAAATGATAGGTCAGAGGGAACAAGGGCATATAAGAGAACATCATAACTAGGTGACTTAAAGAGAAATGTGAAAAGAGTTGTTAGACTGGGACAACATGGGGGAACTGAGGTGGTAATGAGGGTTAAGTAAAAGAGAAGAAACAAGACTGGAGGATGATTAGAAAATATAGAGAAAAGGATTTCCCAGTTCAAGATTTGGGAGAAGCACACAATGAACCAAGTATAGTTGGATGACCTGGGGCATTATTTAAAATCAGTAATGCCTTAAACTTGATAGTTGTCTTTGCAATATTTTTCAACAGCGAGACTAAAATAACTTGAAAACCAGTCTTCAAAAACAGCTTTATGTGACTGCCAAAGACCTGGAAGTGATCAATGGTTGTAGCTTCTCAGAGCCTGAGGATTTTGAGACCAATTTGAAAAAAAGGATTAATTTTAATTTTAAATCCCTCTCTGCATTATCTCTCAGGAGAAGTGTTAGGCAATCCTTAGACACATAAAATACAGGTTATATTTATTCTTTTTAAAAAATTAGTTTTTATGCCCAAATGGCTATAACACTGTGCATCCCCTTTGACCCAGCAATAACACAACCAGATCTGTATTCCAAAGAGTAAAAAGGAAAAGACCTATGTGCATAAAATATTTATAGCAGCTCTTTTTATAGTGGCAAAGAAATAGAAATAGAGCAGAAGCCTATCAATTGGAGAACGGCTAATCAAATTGTGGTATATGATTGTGATGAAATACTATTGTTCTATAAGAAATGATGAGCAGGATGCTTTCAGAAAAATCTGGGAAGACTTACATGAACTGATGCAGAGTGAAATAAGCAGAACCAGGAGACCATCTTACACAGTAATGGCAATCTTGTTTGTTAATCAACTGTGATTGACTTAGCTATTCTTAGCAATACAATGATCCAAGACAATTCTGAAGTTCTTATGATGAAAAATGATCTTCATTTCCAGAGAAAGAATTAAAGGAGTCTGAATACATATTGGAGCATACTTTTTAAACTTTCTTTATTATTCTTGGGTTGTTTTAGTTTGGGTTTTTTTTTTTTGGTCTGCATTTTCTTTTGCAACATGATAATATGGAATTTTTTGCAGTCTAAATCAAACTTCTTACATTTTCAGAGAAGGAGGAGAGGAAGGAGGGAGAGAATATGTAACTCAATTTTTTTAAACTATTAAACACTTTTGTTTACATGTAATTGAGGAAAAATATAAAGTAAATGTAAGTTTAGGAAGGCATCCTTATCCAGAATAAGCCTGTTTTGTTCACATTAGAAATACATTGATTTGTGTATCCATCTTCACTTCTTTTCTTCCAAACATCAGAATATTGACCTGCTGCATCCTCATGTGCTCTGGACACTTCCCCAGTAATCTTGATGTTATGCAATTATACTTGATTTTTAAAGCAATCAAAACCAAACAACTCTTGTAGTAAATTTCTTCACTATCCACTTTATTTCTATTTCTTTTAGTAAACTTGAAGCTTCTTTCCTGAATGGCTTCTTTATTTAAAAGACTTCAATCCATACATACAAAAGGCGCTCAGGGCAACTACAACTCTAGAGGACTCAAGATGAATCATGTGACCCACCATCTGATATGTCTATTCAAGAGTGCAGATTGAGACAAAATTTGGGGGGCATGGCCAATGTAGAAATCTTGTTTTGCATGATTAGACATATTTGTAACTGGGATTTGTTTTCCTTTCTTTCTCATTTCAGGGGTTTGGGGAAAGGGAGGAAGTAGGAGAGAGAAGGTGGATTTTTAGTAATTGAAAAAATGTTAATTTAAAAAAAAAGAAACAAAATCTGGTGCCAACCTAACCTTTAAATCTTATTTCATACTACTCTCTCTTCATGTACTAAACATTCATGCCAAACTGGACTGCTAATTGTTCCCCAGTCTCATCCTGCTTCTCTTATCTCTGGGTAGGTTATTAATAATGTTTGAGCCTTTGGTCAGTCTCTTTCCTGACTAGCTGCTCTTTGGATTAGAGAGACAATATGGTAAAAAGAAAGTCCACACCTTCCCCATATGGGGCATGCAATGGGGACATGACTACAAGAAGTATTACCAGTTTAGAAAAGGCTTAACACGATGCTCAAACAAGTCATCCTAATAGCATTCAAGGTGAAAGCAGAAAGAGGACTACAAATAGAAGGAAAATGGCAAAGATTTGCAGAAATGATTACAAGAAACTAAAAGAAATGGCAAATGTGATCTCTGAGCCAACACTGGCAATCTTTGAAGGACTGAGTTTAAAAGACAGTAGATTTCTCCCACAATCATCTCTTTAATCATCATCTTCCATTGATTCCTTCCCTACTGTCCTCAAACACACTCAATTATCCCTCACTAGATCTTTTCATTTCCACAAACCACCTTCCTATATTTCTCCTCCCTTTCTCGGCCAAACTCCTCCAGTCTTTTGGCAAATACTTATCATTAGTACAGTAATATGTGATGACCAAATTTCCCTTGAAATAATATTTCTTGTAGCTTTAGGGCATATAATAATCCACTCCATCAACATTTGGTACCTCTACTTCCTTTCCTCTCATTCTCTTCTAAACCCTTTGTAATATAGCTTCAGACCTTATCACTTAAATGAAACTGTACTATCCAAAGTTACTGAAGATCTCTTAATTGTCATATTTAATGGCCTTTTCTCAATTTTCATCTTTCTTGACCTCTCTGATGCATTTCATTCTGTTGACCACCCTTTCCTCCTATAGAGCCTCTTTTCTTTTGGAATTTCATGACACTGTCCTCTCCTGGTTCTCTTCATACTTCTCAGATCATTGGCTCTCTGTCACCTATGACAAAGAACCATCAACGTCATATCTACTAAGCGAGCTCTTCCCTGGACCCTCTTCTCTCTTTCTATACTCTTCCACTTGGTAACTCTATACAATCATCTGTAGATAACTCCCAGATCTACATATCCAGCCCTGCTATCTCTCCTGAGCTCTAGTCCTCCATCACTAAATGCCTACTGGACATCTCTCCAACTCTCTTCTGAACAGTCCTATTTCTGTCATGGGTACCTTATCTCTCCAGTCACTCAGGTTCACAAAATAAGTGTCGACCCCTCATTCTCATGCCAAATCTTGCCATTTCAGTCTCAAAAACATCTGTTACATGCAACCTCTTCTAACCACCACATCATTACCTCTCACTCAGACCCTAAGAACCCCCTAACGTATCTCTTCACCTCATGTCGCCCTACTCCAATCCACCCTCCACATAGCTGCCAAAGTGATCTTCCTAAGATTCTGAGTGACTGTGTCACTCTCTCCCACCCCTATTCAATAAACTTGATGGGCTCCTATGACCTCTATTATCAGAGATAAACTTTGCCATTTAACGCTTTCCTCAACCTGGCCCCTTCCAACCTTACCTGCTATGTGGCCCAAGAAAAGTCACTTCAGCTCTCTCACTCTCAATTTCCTCATCTGAAAAATGGGCATAATAAGAGCAACTACCTGGTCGATTTGTGAAGATCCGATGAGATTACGTGGAAAAATGCTCTAAAATCTACAAATGCAAGCCATGATAACTGGTGTCACTTCCCTCTACATACTCACTCGACAGCTCAAAAACCCCAGCCCACTCGCTGCTCCTATCCCTGTGCTTCTACTCGGCTGTCACTCAGGCCATTGATTCCTACCCCCCACCCCTGCCTCTTGGTATCCCTGGCTTCCTTCAAGGCTCCACTCAAGTACCACCTTTTTTTTTTTTTTTGGCAGGGCAATGGGGGTTAAGTGACTTGGCCAGGGTCACACAGCTAGTAAGTGTCAAGTGTGTGAGGCCAGATTTGAGCTCAGGAACTCCTGAATCCAGGGCTGGTGCTTTTTCCACTGTGCCACCTAGCTGCCCCTAAGTACCACCTTTTACACAAAGTTCCATTCTCAAAACTATCATATATATGTACATATATGTATATGTTCTGCATACATTCTCTGTATTTGTAAATGTACCTGTTGTTTCCCCCATAAGTGTAATCTACTTGAAGGTGGGGGCTGTGTCACTTTTGTTTTTGTACCCCCTGATGCCTAGAAAATACCTGGAACAAAGGAGGAACCTAATAAATGATTGTTGGTTAACTGAATGAGGAGGAAGATTAACATAGGAATTTCATGGAGAATATTATTTGGTCTAAAATGTAATTACCAATAATTAAAAAAACAACTAAATAACTACTTGAGCTAAAGAGAATGTATAGAAAAGCATAATAAAAATCAGAAAAAATAGGATATGTGAGAAAAACTATGTATTTATTAAAAAAAGAGAGATTAATTAAGTTTCTCTCAAAATTTCAATTCTGTCAACCAGAAGAAATTGTCTCTGTAGAAATGAGTTGCATACCATTAATTCTCTCAGGCCAAAGAGGTCTGATTTCTATTTTGAGTGGAGTTTTGTATCAGAGGGCATTTTTTTTCTCTCTCTAGTATTGTAAGTAGCAATTCAATCCAGTTCAAGCTTACACAACATCAATTGTGTAAGACCTATTGGCTTCCCAACCTGGGTTATGCACTCAGTAGTAATATCTACCCGGGGGATGAGAATCTTGAACTCCATAATTGATAGGTAATAGATGTGAAGTACATTGATAATATATACCGTGACAGTATGGATCAGAGAATCAATAATCTTAGCATCAATCAGTTACATTTATTTGGAGAGAACAGGATTCTTTGTTACCTAAAACCACTAAAAATTATTTTGTTACAAATTAACCATCTCATTTAACATTCAAATGAAATTTTAAATTTTAAAGAGAAAATAACTTTTAAAATTCCATTTAAAAATAGGAGCATTTAGGGGGCATCTAGGTGGTACAGTGGATAAAACATGGGCCCTGGATTCAGGAGAACCTGAGTTCAAATTCAGCCTCAGACACTTGACACTTACTAGCTATATGACCCTGGGCAAGTCACTTAACCCTCATTGCCCCGCAAAAAAAAAAAATTGGAGTATTTAACCAATATGATATAGTTATCTATGTTTGCATACCATTGAGTCTTTGCTGATATTTCTCAATAATCTTCAGAAGTTCAGTACATGTCTCTTGAATGGAATGAAAAACCTTGAAAAATAAATTTTATTTGGATATTAGTTTGAAGAACTATAAAAAAGATACAAAATATCAGTTAGAAAATATTTCACAACTGGACATTCTCTTTGAAGTATTATGTCAACTGTCCGTCATGATGACATACTTAAGTTCTAGTTTTACTTCCTAGAGTAATAGGCACACAAAAATGGGCAATTGAATACGGAGAGTTTTCCTTCTCCCCAAAAAAGTCTCTAAGCAATACAACAGCAACTTCATGTGAATCATACTAAACACCATCAAATCTAAATAAACAAAAAAATATACAAGTATTTATAGAAGAATTTTAATTCTAGCTTGGCTTCCCTTCAAGGCAGAGCTGATGAATGTTCCAGGAAAACAAACTAATTTTAATAAGCAACATATAATTAGGGAGATGATAATGTTACAGAAATTTTACAATGTATTATAATATCAACGATAAATTAATTATTTAGTACTTTACATACCACTGATTTCCCTTATAACTAAGAATTACAATATTAGGCTGCAGGGGATGTGTATATATAATTGAAGTAGAAGTAGGCACTCTTTTTTGCAGGTGTCTACGAAATCCTTTACCTTTCTGTGGGGACCATGGGAACACAGGTTTTACAGAGAAACTCGTACTGAAAAAGTAGCACATTTTAGGTTTTATAAAGCTAGGTTTAATAAAGCTCTCATTACTATAACAGTTACTAAGTCGTCCTGCTTTTATTATCACAGACCATTATAGTTATTATTATGTATTATCACAGGCTATTACAGTTAACAGCATTTATTTGTTTATGGCTATCATGAATCATTGCTACCATGATGTAGACTCCTTTGAAATTCAGTTTCTCTCTTCTTTTGATGCTTGATCTTGATTATTTGTTAAAAAATAATTAACAAAATGATTACTATCTGGATGGAAGTTAAACAGGTATAACAATCAATTTTTCATCATTGGGTTTGCAACCTACAACTATGTTTACAGTGACAATTTGAAAAGATATGGTTTAATCTTAAAACAAACAAATACTATGGCTAAGAAAGACAGAATTCTTGGTCAGCTGCTAAATAATACGCAACAAGACCAGAATTAGATCAAGGTTCAATTTATGATATAGAAACGTACTTCCCTTCTCTCAGTGGAGAGGTTGGGACTATGAATATACAAAGTGCTGCATGTGTATTCAGAAGCAGTTGCCATGTTGGTTGGTTTTACTTAGTTTTTTATGTTAAAAGGGAGGGTTTCATGGGGTAGGATATCAGAAAATTGTATTTTAAAAAGCCATCAATAAAACTTTTTAAAAACATCAGCCAGAGATAATCTGATTATAGAAAAGGACCCTCCCCCAAAATAATTATTCTTCTGTGGGAACAAAGTTGGGAATTAAAAGAGTGCATTTTATTTCACACACACTCAACATACCTACAGACACCCACACCGCTCAATAATTCAGACCCTATCAATTCCTCAGTCATTGTGGCCTGAGCTGAACTTTACATTTAGAAATATCAAGAAATGCTAAGAAAATTAATACTACAAAAAACTTTTCAGGAATCATAACTGACCCATTTACTGTTTTGACCCATAACTGTTTCAAGGTATTTTACTTATTAATGATTTTTATTGCAAATGGTGCTGATCATAAACAAGTTATCAACTCATCAAAGTACATCCATTAAGCATACTACTTGGAAGTACCTTTTAACAGTTAATTTCAATACCCCTAAAAGTAATAAAACATTTCTTTAAAAAATATTCTATAATTCAAATTTGTCATTAATTTAGTTCCAGTTAGGCATTTATTTAAAGTACAGAGGGGACATCTAGGTGGCACAGTGGATAAAGCACCAGCCCTGGATTCAGGAGGACCTGAGTTCAAATCTGACCTCAGACACTTGACACTTACTAGCGTATGTGACCCTGGGCAAGTCACTTAACCCTCACTGCCCCACCAAAAACAAAAAAATCAAAACAAAAGAAAACAAAAAAATAAAGTACAAAGAACTAAGGTTTATAGGTTTAAAACTAGACATATTTGTCATTCCATAGTTATTATTGTCCTCACTTGCCAATTCACAAAAGAAACTGGTATATGTTTGAAACAAAGCATTTTTTTAAATTAAGAAATCCTCGCTGAGTTATACAATGATCTTGCCCACATCGAGCATATAACTTAACAAATAAGTCTCAGTTGTCTCTGACAAGCTATATTCACACTCTAACATCATACATCCTACCTCAGGATTCTCCTCTTTCAAAAATTACAAAGTAGTTATGTGTTTTTTCACTCATGGAATTCCTATATTTACCTCTAGTTTGGCATCCAGCTCTGCATCAGATGCTACCACGTGTTCATCTTCTTTTTTTCCTGTTGCTTTGATTAGGACTTGTTTGGTTTTCCAGTATTTCTTTTGCATTCTGCTGACTACTGACTGGTCATCTTCTGATTTAGGTGTCCCAAAGGAATCCATGGAGTGACTGCAAAAAGAGATCAATATTAAACTTCTCAATAACTAATATTAACCCTTAATGATAAAGTGAAGGCAATCTCTCTAGAATGATAATTCATTCATCCATTCCCCACCATTTAGCAGCAAATATTCTTGATATGGATGGTTATGATTTACCAGCATACCAGAAAATGAAAAATCACCTAGACTTCAGTTTTAGACTCTGAGATGCCTATCCAATTCAGTTCTAAATGTACCATAGGGGGGCAGCTGGGTGGCGCAGTGGATAGAGCACCGTCCCTGGATTCAGGAGGACCTGAGTTCAAATCAGACCTCAGACACTTAACACTTACTAGCTGTGTGACCCTGGGCAAGTCACTTAACCCCAATTGCCTCACCAAAAAATAAAAATATTTTAAAAAATAAAATAAATGTACCATAGGAAGTTAATGATGTAGGACAAAAGCTCAGGAAAACAACAACCACCATCACCAAGGACTTCTCATACAAATCTGAGAATTATCTATATAAAGATAATAAGTGGGGCGGCTAGGTGGCGCAGTGGATAAAGCACCAGCCCTGGACTCAGGAGTTCCTGAGTTCAAATCCGGCCTCAGACACTTGACACTTACTAGCTGTGTGACCTTGGGCAAATCACTTAACCCCAATTGCCCTGCAAAAAAAAAAAAAAAAGATAATAAGTGAATCCATGAGAGCTTATGAGATCATCAAATGAGAGTACAGAGAAAAGAGAAAAAGGTCCAGGACAGAGCCTGGGGAACATTCACAAGTGGAAAAATGAAATATGGATGAAGATTCAGCAAAGAGCCTAAGAACAGCAGACAGCTAGAACCAGCAGTGCCCCCAAAAAGCCAGAAAGGAGAAAGCATCTAAAAGGAAAAATAGTTAACAATGTCAAAAGCAGCAGATCAAAGAAAGGGAGGATTGAAAAGAGGCCATGAGATTTGGCAATTAAAATATCTTTATTGGAGAGAGCAATTGCCACTGAATGATATGGTAAGAGGACTTAGAAGAATGAGGAGAGGAAATGAAGGCACTTTTTAAAGGAGTTTGGCTGAGAAAGGAAATAAAGATAAAGGAGGGTATTTAATGGGGATGCCACCATTAGTAAGGATTTTTTTTAAGGATGAGGAAGATATTTTTAAAATAGCAGACTCTCAGAGATGGAAGGGAAGGACCTAAGAGGCCATCTATTTCAAACTATGCCTGAAGAAGACTCCCCTATGCAATATAAGTGAAGGGGAATCTACTAGCTTCCAAGCTGATCCATTCCACTTTTGTATGGCTCTAAATGTGCAGAAGTTATTCCTTACATGAAATCTAAATCTGACTCTTCAGAACTTCTACCCACAACTCCTAGTTTGGCCCTCTGAGCCCAATAAGACAAGCCAGATCCCTCTTTTATATATTTAGTTCTTCAATGTCTTAGAGAAAACTTTCATTTTCCTCCTAAGTCTCCTTCTCTAGGGTAAAATATTCCTGATTTCTTCAGCCAGTTTTACTGTGGGTCCAAGTCTCATTTCTGATATATACTAGCTGTATGACTCCAGGGAATCATTCAGCCTTTCAGTGTCCCAGCTAACTCTCTAAGAAAATAAGTTACTCGGTGACTTCAATATTTATACAGATGGCATTTTTAACACACTGGCCTTGAAGCTCATTAACTTCCTCAACTCTCATGACCTCCATCTCTACCTTTTCTCAGTCACAAGATAGTCACACCACAATACCGAACATGAAAATTCTCTTCTGATCACAATCTTCTAGTCGATTTTTAACATTATTTCACACCTCTTAAATTTACTCTTTTCCTAGACTAGCATTTAGAACCTTAATCTTTCACCATTTCTTTAATCTATTGATCTTGTTCTGGATTTAACTTCACGGCCTTAATCCTACAGTTAAGAGTTTAACAATGCATTGCACAATTCTTGACCCTTAAATCTCTTGCTTCCTTGTCTTTCTACTAGGTATACTCCTTCCCAAATTTGTATTTTCTGCTGTTGTAGGACTGGAAATGCTCTTTAAGTGGATGTTAAGTCTGCCAGCATACCAGAAAATAAAAGACCACCTAATCTCAAAATTTACAAATTCTTAATGAAGGATATTTATAAAACCAAGCAGGGCTGCCAATAAAGATTGTTGTTCATTCTTTATTCTCAAACAAGACCAGTGACATCATGAGAATGATGTCTTGACTTGCAAGTGAATTGGATTTAATTGAGGAAGAGCTGTGCAAAGTCATCAGCCTCACTCTCTCCTCCAGTCATCAGAGTTCAGTGGCAAGACAAAGTCAAGATGATTGGCAATGGCCCCACCAAAAACTTAAAGCCAAAGAAACAGGTCAAAATCAATAAACCAACATACACTTATTGTGTGCCACAAGGATCTTACAATCCTCATATGTACAAACACATACAAGAGAACTTTGGGGCACTATTAGCTGGAGGATCCAAGAAAGACCTGATGTGAAAGGTGGCATTTGAACTGTCTTGAAGGAAACTAGAAATTCTAATGGGTAATAGTGAAGAGGGAGTATGTTCTAGACATGGAGGGCAAAGAGTGAAAAGGCAGAGAGACAGGAAAGGAGTGTGGCGTATTTACATAACAGATTGTCTTCCAAGCACTTCTGGAAGGAAGTATGTCTCTTATTTCAGGGATATAGATTGAATCATGTATCAAATGGTATTTGTTACACAAACTCTAGCATCTCTGTAAAACCTGACTAGTTATCATGGCAGGGAGTTAGGAATCATTCTCTCCCCTACCCTGGCCAATAAACCAACTAAATTTCATTGTCTCACTGCTGAGTTTCCACCAGAAACAGGATATCCACTGCCAGCTGGGTGCTGACTTCCAGATCCCTATCTCTGCAAGAGATATACCAAAGCCCCTCTCCATTCTAACATTTAATCTCACTATCCTCTTGGTAAGGGGCTACCATGTGCCTCACTAATATCCTGAAAGATTCTCTGAACCTGGCCATCTGGCCTACTACTTTCCCTGCCTACATACTATCCAGCCTTTACATCCACCATAAACTAAACATAAATCTTTGTGTTGTCTCCTCTGATTAGAATGGGAGTTCCTTCAGAGCAGGGAGACTTAAATTTTCTACTTGTATAGCCAGTACTTAGGACAATACTTAACATAAAGTGTTTAATAAAGTTTTTCTATTCCATTCCATCTCTAGATCAGTTTGCGATATGTAGCCAAAAACAATTGCTTTCCACCTTTCCCCTTATATCTGAGAAAACTCATCACTATCAATTAGGAAATGACTGAACAAATTGTGGTCATGAAAAATTAATACACTGTAAAAAAAAGACAGGATATTATGAGAGAAACCTATAAAGACCTGTTTGAACTGACCCAGAGTGCATGAGCAGAACCAGAAGAACAGTTTATACAATGATAAAACTATAAAGAAAAAGAATTTTGAAAGACTTAAGAACACTAGTCAATACAATGACCAATCATAGCTCCATAGGACCTTTACTGAAGTATGTTACCCATCCCCTAAAAGATGGCTAATGGACTTCAGGAGTGAAGGGAGGCATACATTTATGGACATGGCTTCAGCATGGCTTTGTTTTACTTGAGTATATTTATTTGTTAAAGGAATTGGGGTTTTGCCCCCAGTTTTTATAGGAAGGAGGCAGTATCAAGGAGAGGAGAGTAGTAATGATGATGACAAAAAAAAATAACAAGAGGGCCACTGTAACATTTTAAAATGTACCATGATTTGGAGGGAAAAAACAAGCAGTATGGAAAAGGGGTTGACAGTTTCATATACAATCCCATTTTTATATTCAATTTTATATATGATTATTTTTTGAGTTATTGAGTTTAGAATTTAAGATTTTAAAGAAAAAGTTTTATCTCTGACATAGCCTAATGATGCTTCACCAGTTTCTTCACTTCCCAAGGATTCTAGGGCAGTGACTAGTGAGGAAAAAACCTATTATCTGTTGTCTTTGCTTCCACAGTGAAGCTTTGAGATCTCTGAGCATTACAACCGGTAGAGGGAGAAAAGAAAGAGACAAGGAAGAAGAGCCTGCCTCATGAAGCAGCTGACCTTGCATATTTAGTATTCACTATTTAGAGATGGGGCCTATTCTCATGTCCTTGACTATGTGGGGGTATTCCTTATCTGTATAATCCTAGAATTGGGGTAGCAGCAAAGAAAAGAACGGAGACGTCATTAAGTCTGACAATATTTTATATTTCTTAACTTCTTCCAGCAATGTTAAAGTGGTAGAGAAGATGCCAGCTGATTCATGCTACAGCTGTAAAGTATACAAGTTAACATTTATGTAAGTTAAGGCTTGTGTTCCATACTTCATATATAGCGATAGCTTGTATCTATAAGATGAAGTAGCTGACAAAAAAAAGAGAACTGGAAAATAATTCTACTAGATCTTCTCTTCCACTTAATACTGCTGGAAGAAGTCACAAAATGATGTCTGAGTCCACTACAAATTCATGCTATTTAAAATTCAACTGAACTCTAACTGCCACATAGCAATCCTTTTATTCATCTGATTAGCTTGCTATCACATTTCCCACAGTGCATTTCTCCTTCTTCCTCAAGCCCCAGATAATTCCTATCTTCCTCTCTCTAAGCAGATAGTCACCTCCTATATTATGGAGAAAAATGAGACCATTCATCATGAGTTCCCTCGCTTCATTCCCTGTATACATAAAACCTCTCTAAATCATCCTCCCTCTTTTTTCTAGTCTAAAGAATAAGATGATCTTTTCTGAGGGTAAACCTACCTGTGCCTTTCATCTCACTATCTCTCCTTTCTTTAAGGAATTTGCTCCATCAATCATTTCCCCTCCATCTTATCTGTAATCTCTTCCTATCTCCAGTCTCACAGAATAACAGAATTTCAGAGTTGAAAGTTCCAACATTATTTAGTCCAACTCATCTTCATATGGTACGGACTCAAGATCCTTACCACTGGTGTCACCTTCCTCTGGAGAGTCTATAGTGTATCAAAGTCTTTCTTAAGCTTTTGTGACCAGAACTTAACATGATATTCGGCAGGGTATTTTACCATCACCAGCTTATTCCTGGAAGCTATGACTTTCATAATTAGGCCCAAAATCACATTTCCTTTTTGGCCACCAAATTCCACCACCATCTCATACTGACCTCAGATCTTTTTCAGATCAACTTTCTGATCGTACTTCCCACAAATTATACTTGTTACACTGATTTATTAACCAAAATGTAAGACTACATTTAGACCCTAATAACTTCCATCTTATTATATGCAGCTCAATGCTGTAGCTTATCAAGATCCTTATGGATCCTGATTCTGTCATGCATTGTGTTGTCTCTCCCCCTCAGCTTTGTGTCATCTGGAAATTTGATTAAAGCATGCTATCTATTCCTCTACCAATTCATTGATAAAACATGTTAAATAGCACAGGGCCAACCACAGATCCCTGAAACACTCAAGTAAATATCACCTGCCAAGCTGACACTGAGCCATTAACAATGACTCTCTGAGTTTAGTCATTCCACTAGTTCTAAAATTACATCACTGTATAACCATCTGGTTCATAGTTAAACATACTTTCCATGAGAATAGTGAGATTTCACCAAATGCTTTACTAAAATCTAGGTAAAACACATCTATAATATTCTATAGATCTATTTTCTTCATTACAAGCTTGAAGCCATCAACAAATTTGAATACTTCCATACCAAAAGGACAGAAAAAAAAGTTGCACGTGAAATCATGAATCTATCAAGTATAGTTTGGGATTTTTAAAGTATATATCAACTTTCATATATGTGACATGACCAAAGTTCCCCCATTTTCCAGCAACAGGGAGAAATGGCAACAAGAATGCCCAGAATAACAGAAAAGAAAATAGAATGCTTAAATGAACTTATCATAGAAAAAGAAATTGAACAAACCATAAATGAACTCTCTAAAAAGAAAACCTCAGGACCAGATGGATTTATGGGCAAAATCTACCAGATATTGAAAGAACAATTAATTCCAATACTACATAAACTATTTGAAAAAAAAACTAAAGAAAGAGTCCTACCAAATTCCTTCTTGATGCAAATATGGTATTGACACCTAAACCAGGGAGAGTCAAAACAGAGAAAGAAAACTATAGACCAATCTCCCTAATGAATAGTGCTGCAAAAATTTTAAGTAAAATACTAGCAAGGAGATTAAAGCAATATATCACAAAGATCATATACTATGGCCAGGTGGGATTTATACCAAAAATGCAGGGCTGATTCGCTATTAGGAAAATTATAAGCATAATTGACCAAATAAGTAACAAAAACAACAAAAATAATATAATTATCTCTGGACAAAATACAACACCCATTCCTGTAAAAAACACTATAAAACACAGGAAATAAGATCAGAGGTGAAGCCAGGATGTATACTGTCACCATTATTATTTAATATCGTACTGCAAGATGTGGGAAAATAGGCACACTAATGCCCTGTTGGTGCAGAAGTTTAGTCCAACCATTTGGGGATGTGGAATGCCCAAAAAGATATTAAACTGTGCACACCCTTTGACCCAGTAAAACTGCTACTAGGTCTATGCCCTGAAGTGATCAAAGAAAGAGGGAAAGGATTCATGGATACAAAGGTATTTTTTGCAGATCTTTTTGTGGTGGCAAAGAATTAGTGAGGGGATGCCCATTGAGAAATTGCTAAAAAAGTTATGGTATATGAATGTGATAGAATACTACTGTGCTATAACAAATAATGAAGGGGGTGGTTTCAGAAAAACCTGGGAAGATTTATTTGAACTACTGCAAAGTGACACAAGCAGAACAAGAACAATTTACACAGTAATAACAATATTATAAAAATTGTTATTTGAACTGATGCAAAGTGCAAATTAAAACAACTCTGAGGTATCACCTTCACCTATCAGAGTAGCAAATATAACAAAAAAGGAAAATATTGGATGTTGGAGGGGATGTGGGGAAACTGGGATGCTAATCCACTGTTGGTAGAGTTGTGAACTCATCTAATCATTCTGGAAAGTAATTTAGAACCATGCCCAAAGAGCTATAAAACCGTGCATACCCTTTGATCCAGAAATACCACTGCTAGGTTTATATCCCAAAGAAATCTCCCCCCACCAAAGAAAAAGACTTATTTGTATAAAAACATTTATAGCAGCTTGGAAATCAAAGAAATGCCCACCAATTGGGGAATGGCTAAACAAAGCTATGGCATATGATTGTGATGGAATATTATTGTGTTATAAGAAATGACAAACAGGATTTCAGAAAGGCCTGTACTTACATGAACTGATGCATAGTGAAGTGAGCAGAACCAGAAGGTTGTACACAGTGACAGCATTATTGTTTGATGAAGAACTGTGAATGACTTAACTATTCTCAGCAATACAATGATCCAAGACAATCACAAAGGACTATTAATGAAACATACTATCCACTTCCAAAGAAAGAACTGATATTGATGGAACACAGACTGAAGCATGCTATTTTTCACTTTCTTTCATTTTTTCTTTTATTCAAGTTTTCTTATACAAAATGACTAAAATGATAATGTTTTACATAATTGTACATGTATAGCCCACATCTGATTGCTTACTGTATCAGGGAGGGAAGGAGGGATAAAAAAAATGGAACCCCAAACTATAAATAAAAATGTTTATTACTTTAAAAAAGAAAGGAAGGAAGGAAGGAAGGATGGAAGGAAGGAAGGAAGGAAGGAAGGGCTTGGCAAGTCAAATCAGAGGTAAACACACCCTGAACACCTATTCAGGATATATATGTGTGTGTGTGTGTGTGTGTGTGTGTGTGTGTGTGTGTGTGTGTATCCATATATAGATAATCAACTATAAAAGACTTAGTAACTCTGTACACTGTAATAACTCACTGCAAATCCAAAAGACTCATGATGAAAAAAATACTATTCACTTCCAGATAAAGAACTAGTGGACTTAGAGTGCAGACTGAATCATACTATTTCCCCCTCTTTCTTTTTCTTGCTTTTGTCCTCTTCTTTTTCTTCCCTGCCCCCCCCATTACTAATGTGGATATTTGTTTTGTATGACTTCATATTTTTATAGGTTTTATATTTCTTTTCAATTGCTAAAGAGGGGCAGGAGGAAGATAGGGATTTGGAACTGAAAATAAAGTAAAATTGAATTAAGAAAAAATAAATTTAATGTACAAAAATGCATGGAAGTCTTCTGTTTTCTTAAAGGTCCATTTTTTCCCCTCTGTAGGACTACATTATTTTGCTGGATAGATTATTCTTGGTTGTATGTCTATTATTCTTGTAAATCTAAAGTATTCTTTCTTATAAGTTACCTTTTGGAATATCCTTTTCCAAGTTTTCTGCTCTTGTATATTGGTGACTGCTAAATCATATGTGATCCTGACTGTGGCTCTTCAGTACTTGAATTCTTTATTTCTGTCTGATTGAAGCATTTCTCTTTGACCTGGAAGTTCTGGATTTGGGCTATCATGCTCTTGGAAATCTTTGTTTTGAGGTTTTAGGAGAAGACCAGCAGATTCTTTCTATTTTGACTTTGCCTTCTGTTCCTAAGAGATCTAGGCAGTTGTTTCTTAGGATTTCTTAAAATATGAGGTATAGGTTCTTTTTTTGGTGGGGTCATAGCTTTCAAGAAGTTCAATGATTCTTCTTTCTCAATCTGTTTTCCAGGTCACTTCTTTTTGCTATGAGACACTTTATGTTTTCTTCTATTTTTTTTTTTTAGTTTTTGGATTTAGTTTTTATATTTCTTGTTATCTTTTAGCATTACTGGCTTCTATTTATAGTCCATTCTAATTTTTAGGGAGTTTTTTGCTTAGGCAAGATTTCATACCTTTTATGTCAAGCTGTTGACTCTCTTTCCGATTCTTTCTTCCATAGCTCTCTTTTCCAAGTTTTTTTTTTCCTTTAGCATTCTCATTTCATTTAAAAAACATTTTTAACTCTTAAAGAAACAAACAACAAAAACCTCTTGCTTTAACTCTTCCAGTAATTGTAGATGAACTTGTGCCCAAGCCTTTGAGGGTTTGTTTATAGATGTTTTGATCATTATTTTTTGTGTTTGTGTCTTGAGAATCCCTGCCACTATAACAGCACTTTATGATGGGGTTCTTTTTGTTTGTTTGTTTGCTCATTCTTCTATCCAGTCTTCAAACTTGGTATAAGGGCCAGGCTCTGCACACTTCTGGAGGGAAGGTCTGGGTTGGTCCTGTTGCTTCTTTGGGGGTACATTATTCCAGGCTTTCAGGGACCTGCAAGCTTTCAGTACTTCCAAAGTAATCTGATCCAGGGCAAGGGGCCCCTGGTCTGAGTTCTGCAAGGTTTGGATCTGAACAAGAGGAGATGGCTACGGGATTCTTCTTGTCAGCCAGCTTGGCCGGTTCAAAACCAAAGAATTGAAGGCTCCCTTTTGGTCTGACAATCCTGCCCTGGTTACTCCTCAGAAGGCTGCAGATTAGGCTGGAAGTCAGAAATTAGATACCACTCCACTCCACTCCTGAAGTCTGAGCCACACTGCTGCTGGTTCCTCTCAGTATACTGCCCAGGACCATTGACCATTCCTTACTGAACACCACCCTGGGCACAAGTCTCTTCCTCAGTCTACACTGGAGCTATAATTCAGAACCTTGTATTTGGTGACAAAGTTTCCAGTTTGCACTTCTTCCTGTAACCTGCGTGAGGTCTGAGACTTCTTGCCCAAGGTCGGCTTGCATGGAATGCTTTCCATGGTGCCCTTAGTCAGACCTCATGCCCAGTGTTCACAAACCTCTCTTTTTCCCTATGCCAACAGGGAAACTAACATACTGTGACTTTTCCTGTATTTCCCTGTCAGTATTTAGTCTGATATATTTTCTTGATATGTTTGGAGGAGGGTTTTTGCAAAAGGGCAGGGAGAACCTCATTGTACTTCTTGATATTCCACCATCTTAGCTCTGCCAATCCCAAAGTAATTTTCCTAAGGTACAGGTCTGACTATGCTATTCCCTTGCTCAACAACCTTCACTTGTTCCCTATTACTTCGGTAATAAAACCCCCTTGGCTTCTCATTTAAATACCTCCATGATCTAATACCAACCTACCTTTCCCCCTTTCATGCACTCTAAGTTTCAGCCAAAATGGACTAGGAGTTCTTCCCTGAAATCTGCTCATCATCTGCTTCTGTGCATTCACAAAGTTATTCCCCCATGGCTTGAACATACTCCCTTTTCATGTCTAGCCTTTCAGTATCTCCACTTTCATTCAAGTCTCTGCTTAGCTGCCATCTCCTCCATGAAGCCTTCTTTGATTTCCCCAGCTGAAAATCTTCTAACCTCAAATAGTCCTTGAACACTTTCTCTGTATCTTTTCTTTACCCCCACATCAGTTCCCACCACAATAGTGAATAGTCAAACATTTATTAAGCACCTACTATATGCTAGCACTGGGGATACGAATACAAAAAGAGAAAGGCAGTCCCTACCAAAGGGGGAAGACAAAATGCAAAAGGAAGTTGAAAAGTTGGGGCGTGGTGGAGCAGTCAGTCAGGAGTCCCATAGTACAGCCAGGTGAGAAATGAGGAGATGCCTGATCTGAGCTCTCTTCTTAAAAGGAGGTCCATGGCCTGACCCTCCAGTCTTAGAGCTGGTGATGAGGTAGAGTGCCAAGACTGGGAAGATCTTACAGGATGAGTAGGTTATGTTAATAGTGAGCTTTCTGGGGCATGGTGAAATCAGTTAGAGAAGTCCCAAAGTAGCACAACCAGGTGAGAAATGAGAGAAAGGTGAAGGTGCTGGATGGAGAAAGATCCTAAAAATGCAGAAAAGAATGAGCTCAAGGACACAGGCAAAGGCATCAGTCCTAGTAAGTAGCAGAAATCCAGCTGAATGAAGAGATGATGGGATGACGACTCAGAAGAACAGATCGGGAGCTGAAGGTGACCACGTAGAAGACCTTCAGTCTTCTCAGAGAAGTAAGAAGGTAGAAGGTAGATCAGCTTCTGTAATGCCTTAACCCAATGATGATGTAATACACAGCACTAGAATCATTTGTAATCCAAATGGTTCTTTGCAGGGGATTATATCGTATCCCTTTCGATGAAAATAATGATAAATGAGCCTTTATTATTCCATCTGACTAGTTGACTTTTAGTGCTGCAGTTATCCACCTTCACCATTAGAGGGTGATCAAGGGCCAAATTTATTGTGGTGGATCATTTTTATTTTTTTATTTTTTGGAAAATGATAGAGGTGGATCAAAGTGGGGGAAGTGGGAATTTCCTGTATGTTAACTTGAAAGTCTCAAATTTTTTATGGCTTATATATTTTTAGAACTGCATTTTCCTTACTTCCTATTATATCATAATCTCCTTGAAAATTGGGTCTGCATTATGTCTATCTTTGTACCTCCATTGATATTGGAGGTACAGTTCCAAAGTCAGCAACACCTATGGTCAGCTTCAATGTTAAGACGAAATAAGGTATTTACAAGTCATTGAACCACAAGGAAGTTTACTTTTCCCTAGCACAGAAAAATTATGTTTAGTCATTTTCAGTCATGGCTGACTTCTCATGAGTCCATTTTTGAGATTTCTTGGCAAAAAATACTGGAGTGGTTTTCTGCTTCCCTTCTCCAAATCATTTTACAGATAAGGAAACTGAAGCAAACAAGGTTAAGTGACATGCCCAGGGTCACAGAGCTAGTAAATGTCTGAGGCTGGATTTGAACTCAGGGCTTCCTGACTCCAAGTCCAGCACTCTATCCACTGTACCATGTAGCTGCCCCTGCAACAAGAATAAAGTAGCACTTAGTCAACTAGCATTTATTAGTAATCTGCAATGTGCTAAGGGCTGGAGATACAAAGAAAGGCAAAAGATAGTTTCCACTCTCAAAGACTTCACAGCATAATGGGGAAGACAACATGGCATCAACTATACATATAAAAAAGATATATACAATATAAACTGGGAGTAATCTGAGATGGAAGGCACTAAGATAAAGAAAAGTAGGACTTTAGCTGGGATTTGAAGAAAGCCAGGGAAGTTAGGAGGCAAAGAGGAAAAGAAAAAGCATTCCATGCATAGGGTCAGTCAGTGAAAACATTTGGAGTTGGGAACCAGAGGGGCATGTTGAGGAAAAGCCAGGAGGCCAGTGTTACTGGATCCAGCATCACTGGATCTCAGTGGAAGAGCATTAGGGATAGGAAGACCGGAAAGATAGGAAGGGGACAGGTAATGAAGGACCTTAAAGGCTAAAGAGAGGGTTTATATTTGGTCCTTCAAGTAAAGGGAGCCAGGGAGTCACAGAATAGAGGAATAATAAGGTCAGACCTGAATTTGGGGAATTTCCATTTTGACAACGGCATGGAGGATGGACCTCCTCCAGTAAGGAGAGACTTGAAGCAGGGAGACCAACCATATCTCTAAACATGGCTCCCTCTCATCTAAATGGGGAAATCCATCTGGGCAGCAGGGCAGAGTAAGTTGATTTCCATGAGCTTCTGAAATCCACCAAGTCGAAGGAGACTAGATTTCGTAAGGCTGGGGCATTTTAGGCCCTAGATGACCAGGGAGCTGCGTCAGGGAAACTGGGACCAATTTGGTCTTAGAACAGCTTTGTCTTCCTTGAGGAAAGAAGTTGTGTCAAAGAAATGCTGGTCCCATGACAAGTGTTTTACAGAGACGCTTTAAAATCTTTGCTGAATTGAACAGAATTATGAATACTGTAACCTACAGCCAGTACCCCCAAGGATTCTGGGAACAAGGACCAGGTTTGATGCTAGAGACTTACCCCAAAGGGTCAGTTTATCTTTCTTTGGCTTAATTGCCCCCACCTAGTGTTATTCCAGGAAAGGTGCTTAAACATCGCTTAGGTATAGGATACATCTACCTACATTTGGGAAAATGTGGCTGAGTGCCCCTGCACAACCATTTGATGTACAACATGGGTAAGGGATATGCAACACCATTTTGCCTAAAAAGCTAAGGAATCATGAAGGCCAAGGACTACAGAAACATAAGACAGTCCATTAACCACCCTCCCCACGCTCCACCCCCACCTACTCTCAGAAGAGAATCAAACTGGTGGCAATTACCTGGGGAACAACCTTCTGTCATTCTGTTGACTTGCTTTTTCCGGAGTCTTAGACAATCTCCCCAAGACTCACAATGCCACTTTGTGGTTTAGACTGCCTCTGCTAAAGGTTCATGCACTTTAGGGGCTGAACTAGCAACTCTCCATCAGTACTCACTGTCTTTGATCTTCAAGTGGCATACTGTAGAAGAACTATCAGGATTGTCTTCTTTTTTTCATGAGACATGATGTACCTGGAAATCTTGTCTCTCTGTGATCCATTTCTTTTGCTTTCAAACTCAATAATTCTTGACCTTGGGATTCCCCCATAAGGCATTTTCCAAAGCTGGTGCTTCCCAGGGGTTTGTGTGAGAAACACTGTTTTTCTAATTTTTAAAATTGAGTGGGGGTGGGGGTGGGGGGTGGGCAGCTAGGTGGTGCAGTGGATAAAGCACCATCCCTGGATTCAGGAGGAAGTAAGTTCAAATCCGGCCTCAGACACTTGACACTTACTAGCTGTGTGACCGTGGGCAAGTCACTAAACCCTCATTGCCCCACCAAAATTTTTTTTTAATTGAGTAGGGGCTCAGAACTAAAGGAATAATTAATGAGAATGTGAATTTCTTTTAATGTATGAAGAATTATTGGAATATACCTCTTGATTGCCCTGGAACCTCATTAGAGAATAAAGAAATGAGTCAATAACAGTTAAAGAAGGGCAAGAGTTGGTGTATTTGTTAGCTAGTTTAGTGCAAAACTACTTAAACTGTGGACTGTGACCCCATGTGGGGTCACGTAACTGATGTGGGGATCACAAAAAATTTGGCAGTAAATGTTTGATTTGTATACCTATTTTATATACCTAGGGTCACTGGGTATATAGTAAAAATTTCTCTGACAAAAAAGAGGGAATGGATGGAAAAAGTTTAAGAAGTACTGGTTTAGTGTACCACAAAGCTCACCCAATCTTATCTGAAAAATTCCTAAAAATTCAAGGTATCCAACAGGGTAATGGGTTGCCTCGTGAGGTAGTGGCCTTCGGGCAGAGGCTCATCTAGAAAACTGAATGTCAAGTATATAATAGTAGGGAATTCCTTTTGGGTATAAGTTGAACTAGATGGCCACTGAGCTCTCAATTCTGAAATTATACAACTAATTCTGATTAATATAAAAGAAGTCTTGTAAACTAAAGCCAAATTTCACGAGTCAAGATTCCAGGAGCCACTCCAGTGAAGGGGCAACAAGGAAAGGATATGAACAGGGCTACAGCATATACTATCAAACAGGAAAAGGAATGGACACAACTCACCAAACCCTGGATATGACAGAGAAGGGAGGCTATCTTCAGTGATTCTGGAGAAGTCTAACCCTTGACTGGACTTCAAAAGCTGTCTAAGATCCCATGGAGGCAATGAATGAGATGCCTAGGCACCTGGGTGGTGACAAAGTCATTAGAGAGCACAAGATCTAGAATCAAGATCTAAGTTCAAATCATCTCAGACACTTAAGCAGCTGTGTGGCACTTTTTTTTTTTTTGGTGAGGCAATTGGGGTTAAGTGACTTGCCCAGGGTCACACAGCTAGTAAGTGTCTGAGGCCAGATTTGAATTCAGGTCCTCCTGAATCCAGGGCTGGTGCTTTATCCACTGTGCCACCTAGCTGCCCCAAACCTGGCACTTCTGTCAACCTCAATCTCCTCAACTGTAAAATGGGGATGATAATAATAGCATCCACCTTCCACGGTTCTTGTGAGAATCAAAAGAAATATTTGTAAAATGCTTAGCATTGTGCTTACATATAATGGGTGCTTAATAAAGGCTTATACCCTCTCCCCTTCCTACCTTGGATCTTTAAACATGGCCATAGCAGGGCAGCACAATGAGGGCTGGATTTTAGAGAGAATGGGTGGGGGGGGCGGCGTTCTACTCAGTAGAATCTTACTGGTTCCCTATATTTGACATTATGGGTGGAGACACAGCAGAGAATGCTCAGAAGCAGCCCAACCCCCTGTACAATCATGAGATATGGACATTTTCAAAAGTAGTAGGTTCAAGGAGTACAGAGCATGTGTAGAGCTGAGGCAGTCTGCCACAAACCTAGGTCCCCAAAACTCTGTTTTGGAGAAAAGCCATACTTATATTCTGCCATATTTTGGTATACTTTTTTTTCTTTTTTTCTTGGGGCAATGAAGGTTAAGTGACTTGCCCAGGGTCACACAGCTAGTAAGTGTCAAGTGTCCGAGGCCCGATTTGAACTCCAACTGTGGTGGGAAGCTAGATGGCGCAGTAGATAAAGCACTGGCCCTGGATTCAGGAGGACCTGAGTTCAAATCCGGCCTCGGACACTTGACACTTACTAGCTGTGTGACCCTGGGCAAGTCACTTAACCCTCACTGCCCCAAGAAAAACAGACCAAAAAATGCTGACCAATGAACTCTATGGGCTGTCAATCCAACTGCATCTCCTAGTCTGGACAACAGGCATTCTATTGCCTATTGTTTATTCCTTCACACATGGCTTTTCCTATGCAGGCAATTAGAGAAAAACTATCTTGACAATCATGAATATTATTCAGGAGACTCTGCAGTGTCCTAGGATTTTATGCAATCAGTGCAAAATCATTTGCAAATAGGAGCGTCTGGAAAACCCCACCAGTGGAAATCTCTCTTTAATTTGGATTGCACCATATCTCTTCCATGACAGTGGTGAATACTTTTGGTAAGCATATATCTCCTCATTTTATGTCTCAACTGATACTCATAATCAAAGGATCCAAGTTATCTCTGTTGTTATATCATTCAGGGCATCTTGGATGATTCTGACAAATATAAAAGAAATACCCAGTTGGAAGCAAGCACCATCACCTTTCATCTTGTCTATTATGATAGCTTTCATTGGTCTACCTGTTCCCAATCGTTTTTCCAGAAAATCCCAATAACTTTAAGATAAAATACAAACTCTTCAGCTTAGGATTTAAAGCCTTTCAAAATCTGTGAATGTAAATCAAGAAATTATGACTCACTCTTCATAGAAATATGGAAGTCCCCATATGCACTGACACAGAATGAAGTAGAACCATGAAAACACACACAATAACTACATCAACATAAAGACAAGGAACAATAAAACAAAACTGAACACTGTCTAATTAAAATAACCATACTTGACCCCTGAGAAAAATTAAAAAACACAACTTCCTCCTTTCATTGCAGAAGTGGGTGACTACAGGTATGGAATATTGCATATATTGTCAGGAAGGAGAGAGCCCTGATAACCAGGAGAAATTAGGAAAGGCTTTTCCATAGAATTGACCAGCACCTGAGCTTAAAGGACTGCTCAGGATTCTAAAAAGTGAAAGTGAAAAGAGTGTGTACAGAGGCCCAAAGGTGGGAAATGGAACCCAATCCATTGACCCTTCCTGTTTACCCTGGTCTAGATCTCCAATCTGCTCCTTTAGGCTCAGTGGTAGCCCCAGGCCTAATTAGAATTAAGTAATACAGTTCTCTCCATCTTCTTGATAACTTCAGTAACCAACACAGCTCCTGAAGTAGGGAATGTGGGCTTGGGGGTAGAGAGGTGGGGGGGGGGGTACGTACCAATCAGAAAGTGTCCACTATCAATCAAATTTACCTCCTAATTACCCCCTTCAAAGAAAGGGGGACGGGGAGGGTGATTTACAATTTGGAGAGGCCTCAATGATAGCAAATGCCATGACAGGCTGAGGTGGCAAAATCACCTCTGTGAAAACACGAAACTCTGAATCCTATGCTATTGGAGTCTAGTGGTTATGTGGCCATGTAGGTGGGAGATAAGGAACACTGGGAAGTGTAATATTATTCCCTTTGGGGACTATTAGGTTGGAGCCAGATTGTGTTGTTGTTGTTTGTCCTTCAGTCTCAAAGAGGACCATGACATAGGGAAGATATCATGACTAGCACTGAATTGGGTTTAAGTGAGGGAGGGCTGTGCAAGGTCACCAACCTCACTCTCCTTCAGAGTCATCTGGGTCCAGTGGCAAAATATAAATCACCACCTAGATGCCCCTGTTAAAGTCTTGTTTTTTGTTTTCTTTTTTTGTTTTTTGTTTTTTTTTGTGAGGCAATTGGGGTTAAGTGACTTACCCAGGGTCACACAGCTAGTAAGTGTTAAGTATCTGAGGCTGGATTTGAACTCAGGTCCTTCTGACTCCAGAGCCAGTGCTCAATCCACTGTGCCACCTAGCTGTACCCCCCGCCCCCGGTTAAAGTCTTAAATGCCAGGTAAAGGAGTTTATATTTTATCCTAAAGTAACAGGGAAGCACTGAAGAATCTTGAGCAAGAGACGAATAGGCCTGTACTTGAGAGTATTATCAATGTGAAAGCTATGTGGTTTGGAAAGAGAAGAAACCAGGGACTAATGATGGCTGAGACTAGACACAAAGGCTGGAAGTACCATGACAGGAAGAAATCCTAGGGGTTGCCTAACGAAGGGCCAGGTGAAAGAACAGGTGCCATTTGGCAGGTCAGTTGCTCACTACCCAGTTCTGAGTCACAGATCCAGGGCAGAGAGGAATAATCCCAAGGGAGAAGTTGCCAGCAGGTTCTATATGCATACTGAGCAAAGAGCAAGTTTAAACAGTAGCTGTGTTTCTGATTCCAGGAGCAGAGCAGAGTAGAGCAGAGCAGTTCTAGCCTCCAGCCCTAGATGAAGCCTGCAGTAGAATATGGAGGGCAGGAGTCCCAGACCAAAGGGGAGCCAGCAGTTCTATCACAGTCAAACTTTAGAGCCTCCTGGGAGGCTAATTTCCAACCAAGGACAAGTCAACAGACCCAAACCTAGGTCAGGAATTTGCAGAGCTCAGACTAGGAGGGCAATGAACAGATTTTATCTAGGATCACATCACTTTGAGCACACTGAAAGCTTACAGGCTCCTAAATGGAGCTATGAAAGCTGCAGGACAATAGAGGACAGAAACTCAAGCTAGATAATCCCTGCAGAACTGTTCAGAGTCTAGCCCTGACATAAAGTCCTAAGTCAAAAAGTAGGCTTTTTGAGCAAACAAAAAGGAATCCCACCATAAGAAGCAATTATAGTGACAGAGAATCTGAAGTCACAAACACAGAAGAGAACGTTGCAATAAAGAAAAATGTAGTGTGGACATAAATCCAACTAGAATTCCCAGAAGAATTAAAACAAGAGTTTGGATTTTTTTTAAAGAGCTAAAGATTATTTTAAAAACCAAATCAGGGAGCAATTAGGTGGCGCAGTGGATAAAGCACTGGTCCTAGATTCAGGAGGACCTGAGTTCAAATGTGACCTCAGAGACTTGACACTTACTAGCTGTGTGAACCTAGGTAAGTCACTTAACCTTCATTGCCCCCACCAAAAAAAAACAAAAACAAAACAAAGAAAAAACAACAACAAACAGAGTTATGGAGAAAAATATGAAAAGAGAATTAACAAATTGGAACAAGAGGTACAAAACCTCACCAAAGAAAATAAGTCCCTGAAAATTAGAATCGACCAAATAGAAATTAATGACTCCATTAGACATCAAGAATTATTCAAAGAAAGTTAAAATAATTTTTAGAATAGAAAATATTAAGTATCTCACAGCAAAAAACAATTGACCTAGAAGAGGGATAATTTAACAATCACTTTGTTGCCCTGACAGCCATGATAAAAAAAAAGAGCTTAGTCATACTATTTTCTTTTTTAATAGTATTTTATTTTTTCCAATTACATGTAAAGATAGTTTTCAACATTCCTTTTTATAAGATTTTGACTTCCAAATTTTTCTTCTTCCTTCCCTTCCATCCCCTCTCCCCAAGACAAGCAATCTGATATATGTTGAACATATTTCCACATTAGTCAGGTTGTAAGAGAAGAATCAGAACAAAAGGGAAAAACCACAAGAAAGAAGAAACAAAAAACAAAAGTGAAAATAGTATCCTTCAATATGAATTTAGACTCCATAGTTCTTTTTCTGGATGTGGAGAGTATTTTCCATCATGAGTCTTTTGGAATTATCTTGGATCATTGTATTGCTGGGAAGAGCTAAGTCTATCAGAATGGATCACCACACAATGTTGCTGTTACTATGTACAATGTTCTCCTGGTTCTACTCACTTCACTCAGCATCAGTTCATTTAAGTCTTTCCAGGTTCTTCTGAAATCATCATTTCTTTCTTTCTTTCTTTCTTTCTTTCTTTCTTTCTTTCTTTCTTTCTTTCTTTCTTTCTTTTTTTTTACGCAGGGCAATGGGGGTTAAGTGACTTTCCCAGGGTCACACAGCTAGCGTCAAGTGTCTGAGGCCAGATTTGAACTCAGGTACTCCTGAATCCAGGGCCGGTGCTTTATCCACTGCGCCACCTAGATGCCCCTTTGAAATCATCATTTCTTACAGCATAATATTCCATTACATTCATATACCACAACTTGTTCAACCATTCCCCAAGTGATGGGCATGCCCTCAATTTCTAATTCTTTGCCACCACAAAAAGAGCAGCTATAAATATTTTTGTAAATGTTGATCTTTTTCCCTTTTTATGATCTCTTTGGGATATAAACTGAATAAGAGTATTGCTGGGGGGCAGCTAGGTGGCCCAGTGGATTGAGCACCAGCCCTGGAGTCAAGAGTACCTGAGTTCAAATCCGGCCTCAGACACTTAACACTTACTAGCTGTGTGACCCTGGGAAAGTCACTTAACCCTAATTGCCTCACTAAAAAAAAAAAAAATTAAAAAAAAAATAAGAGTATTGCTGGGTCAAAGGGTATGCAGAGTTTTATAGCCCTTTGGGTATACTTCCAAATTATTCTCCAGAATGGGTGGATCAATTCACAACTCTACCAACAACGCATTAGTGTTCCAATTTTACCACATTTATCATTTTCCTTTTTTGTCATATTACCCAATATGATAGGTGTGAGGTGGTACCTCAGAATAGTTTTAATTAGCATTTCTTTAATATAGTGATTGAGAATATTTTTATATGACTATAGATAATTTAAATTTCTTCATATGAAAACTGTCTATTCATATTTTTTACCATTCCTCAAATGGGGAATGACTTGTATTCTTATAATTTGAATCAGTTCTCTATATATTTGATAAATAAGGCTTTTATCAGAAACATTAGCTGTAAAAATTGTTTCCCAGCTTTCCACTTTCCTTCTAATCTTGGTGATATTGATTTTGTTTGTGCAAAACTTTTTTGTTTTTGTTTTTGTTTTTGGTGAGGCAATTGGGGTTAAGTGACTTGCCCAGGGTCACACAGCCAGTAAGTGTCAAGTGTCTGAGGCTAGATTTGAACTCAGGTCCTCCTGAATCCAGGGCCAGTGCTTTATTCACTGTGCCACTTACCTGCCCCCCGCCCCCAGCATCTAAATTCTTAAAGGAAAAGTAAAATGAGTTAAATAGACAGCAAAACTCTAATAGCAGAGGACCTAAATTTGCCCTACTCAGACCTCAATAAATCTAAACAATAAAATAAAAAAGAAATGAAGGCCTGAATAGAATTTTAGAAAAGTCAGATATAGACCTATAGAGAATATTGAATGGGAATAGAGAAGAATACACCTAGCAAGAAAAAAATCATTCTTCATGTTACCAATTTTATTTTGTGTACTGCATTTTATGGGTTATTTCATGGTTACTGTGATAGGAAAAGTGCATATTATCAGAATTAATGTTTTATTTCAAATTATTATATGCAGAAAAGTGTATTTTCTGTAATCTCTAGAGAAAGATTACATTTTTCAGTGTTCGTAGGAACCTAACCCACTATTCCCATAGGTTAAATATATCAACATTCTTTTTTTTTTAACCATTGTACTGTTTTCTATGAACATTAACCCTACAAAAGTTGAAGACTGACTATATTAACATTATATATTTGATGTAAGAGGCAAAAAAGGGGTTAATAGAAAAACCTAAGACCCAAGATCTAATTTAGATCTGAGCTCTAAGAGAAATTCAGATTCCAGTTAATGGATAACTTAAGACTTGAGCCTAGGTTCCTCGTTACCCACATTAATCAGCACTCAGAACAAGAACATAAAGAGGCAGGTTACAGAGATCTTAACTATAACAATGATACACTGAAAAGGCATAGAAATTCAAACTGATAAATGAAGATATTTTGAAACTGGACATGGGAATCAAAAAGTAACATGCGCAGAAAAGGCCAAATTTGTCCCCAGATTCACCTTATGATGTGTAAACCCCCAAAATACACTTCCACAGAAGAAGGTACCTGCCTCAAGGGTTGGCTTAGGATCCCAGGAACTCCAAATTAGAATAAACCCTCCCCTGTACCTCCCTAAGGTGGAGATTATAATGAGACTGATAATAAATTTATCCATACTATAAATCTAACTATCTTTTCTTTCCCTATTCAAGAGATACATTTCCACTTTTCTGTTTCTCTCCTTGTGTTCACTCACAGTATTGCAATAAAACTTGGGAAACTGAGTCACTGAGTCTTGTAATTCTTTTGGGATGACTCACAATCAATTTGACCCTAATTCCATCCCACATCATATTTTTATTGCATTTTTACCTATTTTGTTAAATATTTCCCAATTACATTTTTTTAAGTGAGGCAATTGGGGTTAAGTGATTTGCCCAGGGTCACACAGCTAGTAAGTGTTAAGTGTCTGAGGCCGGATTTGAACTCAGGTACTCCTGAATCCAGAGCCGGTGCTCTATCCACTGCGACACCTAGCTGCCCCTCCCAATTACATTTTACTCTGATTTGGTTATACCTTAGTGTCATGAATGTGGCCCTCAAGAAATGATGGAGATGCTTTGAGAAAAACCTAAGATATGTATGAACTGAAAGAAAGTAAAGTGAACAGAATCAGAACAATTTATATAATAACAACAATACTGGAAAGATAAACAACTCTGAAAGACTTAGGAACTCTGATTAACACAATAGAACCAACTACTGTTTCCAAGGATTTATAATGAAACATGCTTTTCACTTGTAGATAGAGAAATTATGGACTGAGTGAGAGTCCAAGTGAAGCATATTTTTTAGATATGGCTAATAGGGGAATTTGTTTTGGTTGACTATACAAATTTATAATAGGTTTTGTTTCTCTTGATTTCTCAATGATTGGGGAAGGGGAAGGGTGGGAAAAAATTCAGAAGTGAAAATAAAATCAAATTGAATTTTAAAAATAGAGATTGTTGCTAATCTTGGTGAGAGTAATTTTAAGCTGAGTGAGGTCAAAGGTTATATATAAGGAGTTGAAAAGTGAGTGGGAAGAGAGAAAGTGAAGACAATAAATGTAATTACCTTTTTTTCAGGAGCTTCCCAGTGCTGCAAAGGAGAGTTATGGGATGCTAGCTTAAGGGGATAGTAAGGTCAAGTAAAAGTTTTTAAGGATGAGGGAGATTTATGTCACTAGTCAAGATAGTGTTGTAAGAAAATGTAAAGGCCCAGCGCTGCTCCATGATATTCCACAAAGATCTAGAAAATTCACTAGATGAAATACTGATAGTGAAATCCAAGAGAAAAAAAAAATCAACGAGTCATTTTTCTAGCCCAGGTCAGTACCAAGGGATAGACGGGTTTGTGGACATTAGGTACAGGATCTAGCGAGTATATGGACCTTCTATTTCAGGTCCTGAACTAAATGCTGGACCTATATAGCAAGTAGAGATGAGAGCATGTTTTAAAGTTTGCCAAGCACTTGTACATGTTATTTCATTTGATCCTCATGACAACCCTGCAAAGTGCTATTCTTATCCCCAATTTACAGATAAGTAAACTGAAGTTTGAAGGAGGTTAAGTGATTTGCCCAAAGTTACACAGTGTCTGAGGCAGGATTCAAACTCAGGTCTCCCTACACTCTACTATACCATGTAGATGTCATATTTGTATTTAGCAAATTTCTATTTATGACATATATATATATTTGGGGGGGCAATGAGTGACTTGCCCAGGGTCACACAGCTAGTAAGTGTCAAGTGTCTGAGGCTGGATTTGAACTCGGGTCCTTCTGAATCCAGGCCCAGTGCTTTATCCACTATGCCACCTAGCTGCCCCCTATGCCATATATTTTTATATGTACTTGTCTCTCCCATTAGAATATGATTGTTGCAAGTAGGGATTCTTTCATTCTTTGTACTAGTGTCCCCAACACCTAGCACAGTGCCTGACACCTTATATTCATTTAATATATACTCACTGATTCAATAACTGATTATTTCTTCCACAATCTAAGCCAAAAGATCAGCCCTATTGCCCTTCCAATTGTTAGTGTTTTCTAACTTTCATCTATAACTCTGACAAAATAACATGGCTTTCCTTTTTCTTTCAATTTCAAGTTTGCAGTTCTTGCTATTTTGGAGTAAATTATTTTAAAGGTCCATTCCAGCCCTAAACGTCTTTGATGCTATAAATCTTCTATGAATTCCTTAACAGGCTGCCCTCTGGACTTCTCCATCATGCCCCAGAAACTTCTGCATCCTAGAATATCACTTTGGCTCTGGAACTCAAACCGTGTAAATACCCTGTGGCATGGTGGCCCCTCCCTGTGACTGCAGGGCTTCTCCTCAACCTCCTATTCTGGAGTGTTCCCAAGGCAGACACTTCTTTCCTTTTCTTCTTTCTTCCCTTGCAGCTTCCTTTTTATGCAATGATGTCTTCTCCATAAGAAAAAAGTTCCTGGAGGAGAGGGACTGTCTTTCTTTTTGCTTGTATTTGTATTCCCAGCACTTAGCTGGGTGCCTGGCACACAGTTATTATCATTATTTTTTATTATTATTTATTACTATGTCCTTATTGACTGACTCTAGTAATTATGTTTTAGGATAAAAAAAGCCACATTTCAGTATTTCCTTTATAGGAATACAAATGATAATTTTGCACAATTAATTGAATACACTAAAGGAAGATGGAAAGAAAAATGTGAATAATCTCCTTAGCTGAAATTCACTGGGATTCAAATAATAAAAAACTGTAATATAACTGGATCATTAGACTTGCTGGATATATTAGTATAATGCTAATAGTGATAATAAATAACGCATAGTACAGAACCGGTCAGTTGTAGACCCTCTATAAGCATTAATCGTGATGATGATATAAGCAATTAAGTCATCCCATGCTCAGAATATTCTCCTCCTTTACCTTGGTTTCCTTGGTTCCCTGACTTCCTAAAAGACTCAGCTCAAATCCCATTTTCTGCAAGAGGCCTTTCCCAGTTCCCCCCACTGCTGATGTTTTTCCTCTGAAATGATCTTCCATTTAAACTGTTTAAGTATCTTGCTTGTGCAAAGTTGTTTACCTGCTGTCTCTCCCATTATAATGTGATTTCCTTAGGGACTGGGACTGAGAATTTGCTTTTCTTTGTATCCTTAGCTCTTAGTTGGAGTCTACTCCAATAGAGTGATGTCATCTTGGTCCTCTTTGAGAAGGAAAGACAACAACCACCCCTAGCTCTTAGTCTAGTGCCTGGCACATAAAAGTGGTGACTAAATGACCTAATTGTACAAAACTTACTATATACATATCTACAGATATATGCATATCTATGCACACACACACACACAAATATCACACAACCCCATCAGCACATACAAAACCTCATTTCCAATAAAAGCATTTTATGTGGACTCGTAGTGTGTCCGATTTCCTCTAACTTGGGAGTTCTTAATCTAGTGAAGCCTAGCTGATTCTTCATCAGAACGATGATTTTTAAACGCATAAAACGGGACTACAAAGGTAACCAATTATGCTTATATACTGTTATCATAAAAATATTTTTAAAAAATAAATTCAAGCACCACAGATTAAGAGCCCTGCTCTAACTACCTCATAAACAAATTTCACTTTCGAGTATCCTAATGAAGATAGGACACCAGGAAAATTCCCACCCCCTCTACTGTTAAATCTGTAGCATCTTGCCCAGGTACCCCATGTGACCTCCCCCCCTCCCCCATCGCACCTTTATTTTCTTCTGGGGAAGAATTGGGTATTTTGACAGCTGTCACCCTCCCCACTCCTGAACAGAGGAGCCCAAGGGCCCAGGTCAGAAAAAGGCCAAATGTCAGCGGGGAGGGGTAAAAGAAGCCCCCACACTGCAAATCCAGCACGCTTCACGGAAGGCCAATTTCTTCAGTGGCGTGGGAAATCAGGCTGGGGTTTTTTGGTTACTGTTGGCCCCGATCCTCCTGTCACTTGGTGTCCGAGGAAGAGGAAATCTCAAAGAGACAGACAGACAGACAGACAGAAGTCATATGCGATGACAGACACTGATGAGAGATGGAAATGGATGGGTGATAGAGATAGATAAGAATAAGTAGGTAGGGATAGATGGATAGATGAGATCGATGGATAAAGATGGATAGGATATAGACGGAAAGGTGGGGAACACCGGCAGAGGTGCGGTGTTAAACACAGTTCTGGCTGGCCTCGTGCTCCCCCTTCCCCTCCCCCATAATTAATTAATCGCCGCCCCCGTGGGAATTAAACCAACCCCCACCCCCTACCCCAGCAAATGAACGCCAACCCTAGAGCTCCGGGTGGGCTCGGGTGGGGATGCCCTCTTCTCCCCAGGGGTCCGAAGGCTTCCCCATCGGGTCAGGGACCTGCGGTCTCGGGGGCTTTGAGGTGTGTGTTGGGGGGGGCTCCCCCTCCTCGGGCCTCCTCAGTCCCGGTGTTTCCATGGTAACCCCGCGGCCCGGGCGCTTGGGCCGCGGACCGGAGGCCCGGCCCGGCCCCGCGGCGGGGAGCGCGCACCTGCGTGGGCCGCCCCCAGGTGGGGAAGGGGGAGCACCTCGGCCGGTCGGCCGGCGGGCCGGGGCACTCACCGAGACGCCGAAGCGTGCCTAGCCAGCAGCCCCCGGGCCAGATCCTCCGCCGCCGCCTCAGGTGGCGCTCGGTGCCGCCAGCAGGTACGTGCCGTCCCCGTCACCGCAGCCGAGACGGCGCCCGGGCCGCTCCCCGCAGCCAATCCCCCCCCCGCCCCGGTGCGGCGCCGCCCGTGGCGAGCTCGGGCTGCGGGCGGCGGCAGATTTAAACCCGCCCGGCCGCGGCGGCTTCGGCCCAGGCGCTCCCCCGGCGCCCGCCACCTCCCCCTCCCCGCCCTCCCCCCCCGCGTCGTTCCCGAGCCCGCCGCCCTCCCAGCCGCCCTCTCCCGGGCGGGCGGCCCCCAGGCCTCGCTCCCGCGCCCCCTGCGGCTGGTCCGAAACCCACCTCGCCCTTCTCCCCATCCCCCCCATCCTCGCCTCCCCCTTACTCTTCCCTCCCTCCTTACTCTTTACCTTCCCCCTGTAATCTTTACCTCCCCCCCTTAATCTTCCCTCCCCCTTACTTTCCCCTCCCTCTTATTCTTCCCTCCCCCTGTAATCTTCACCTCCCCCCTTACTTTTCCCTTCCCCCAATCATCACTTCCCCTATAATTTTTACTCCCTCCCTTACTCTTCACCTACTCTTCACCCCACCCCATATTCTTCACCTCTCCCCTTACTGTTTACCCCCCTTAAGTGAGTGGGAAGAGAGAAAGTGTCTTTACTTCCCCCCCATTTTTCACTTCCTCCCTTATTCTTTACCTCACCCTTTATTCTTTACCTCCTCCTTGTCTCCTTTTTTACCTTCCCCTTAGTCTTTCCATCCTTCCCATATTCGCCTTTCCCTGTAGTCTTCACACCCCCCATATTCCTCACCTCCTTCATTTATCTCCTTCCCTTCTTTATTCCTTAGCTCCTTTCCCCCTTTATTCCTCAACCTCTTTCCCTCCTTTTATTCCTCAGCCCCTTCTCTTTATTCCTTAACCCTTTTTTGGAAACTCTTCCTTCTTATTCCTCAGTCACTAACCTTTATTTTTTAGTCCCTTGCTGGTCTTCCCACTTATTCCTCCAAATTACCTCCCCAAACACAAACACCCCTTTTCTTAAGTTCCTGCTCCCGATTTCTTTCTTTCTCTCTCTCTCTCTCTCTCTCTCTCTCTCTCTCTCTCTCTCTCTCTCTCTCTCTCTCTCTCTCTTTTTTTTTTTTTTTGGTAAGGCAATTGGGGTTAAGCGACTTGCCTAGGGTCACACAGCTAGTAATTGTCAAGCGTCTGAGGTCAGATTTGAACTCAGGTCCTCAGGGCCGGTTCTCTATCCACTGCTCCACCTAGCTGCCCCTCCCGATTTATTTCTTACTTCCCTATCCCCTCTAATTTTATATTCTGCCAGAAGAGTCAAAAGGCATTTGGTAAAATCTGTCACAGTAAAAACTATTTTTTTGCCTTTCCAAAACAATGCTACCTTGGATAGTGCTGTCCTCTCTTATGCTTTTCTCATATTCCATTCTGTTTTATAGTTTTTGCATAGTTATATGTGTCTGATCGTCCTTGACCTTCTCGATTGTGATCTTCATTAAGGCAACAAGGACTAGAGCTTAATTATCTCTGGACCTCCCTATGGTCTAAAGCAGTATTCTATAGGTGGTGTGCCCTCAATGTGATGGTTGTCAATTGGATACAGTGTGTTATAACATATTCTGGAGTCTATGATGCAGTCAAGATTTGGAATTAGAGGACATGAATTCTTTTACTTATTCTCTTACTACTTTTGTGACCTCAATAAATCAGTGCCACTCACTAAAGCAATTGGAATTAGGGTTTTCTGAGTGCCGGACATTTAAAAATCAGAGGGAGATTTGATTGTTTTTTTCCTACCCAATTCAATTCTTTCATTTAGTGGTAAATGCTCCTCTAAATGTGATAACTCCACTTACTAGAGAAATGTAATGGAAGCTCCCAATTTTTTTTCCTCACCACTTTCTCTTCACACATTCCCCTTATCAATTAATCTTTCTCATGATAGATATAATCAAACAAAACAAATCCAAATATTGGTTCTGCTTGAAACCGTGTCTGATTCTTCCTCTCTGTGACCAGAAAAACAAAATTTATTCCTTTTTGCCCTTTTTTATCTTAATAGTATTTTATTTTTTTCTAATTACATGTAAAGATAGTTTTCAGCATTCATTTTTTATAAAATGTTCCAAATTTTTCTCACTCCCCTTTACCTTTGCTAAGAGAGTAAGCAATTAGAACAAAAGAGAAAAACCATGAAAAAGAAAAAAAACAATGATGACCCATTAGCTTTACAGAACAAAGCTCTCTCTGTCCCTTTCTTCCTTTCTAATTTCTTAACTAATAGACTGTTTCCAGCTATAGTCTTAAGAGTCAGTAGGAAACAGTTGTCCCTATTCCCACTTCGTCTCCATATGGCAATGAGTACATACCCGGCCTAAGCAGGCCTGAAGTTCAGATTGGGCTGCAATTCCTTTGGGTTCCATTTCCTTGAGTAGGTGATCTTGTGAGTCTGGAAGGCCTAGAGGTCTGCAAGGTCAGCCACAGCAGTGGAAACTTCTGAACCCCAGAAGTCAGCTATCCACAAGAAGAAGCCTGGCTGCATCTCCTACATAATGCTTTCATAGCACATTGAGGTGGTCGAAGGTAAAAAGCCTAATTAGCAGTCTTGAAAGCCTGCTTTATGTTCTGATAAGGCTTAAATATTACCTTCCGGCTAACTGTCACTGTGGTTATAAGTTAATTCTTATTGTGATTCTTTATTTAGCATTTCCTTTTGAGTGGAGGAATAAATTATATGTCCCATTCCCAATTCATACCACACAATAGGTACTTCTTTTAGTCTCTCATCCCTCCCTCCCTACCCATGTAATAATGGAAGAGGGAAGATTATTAAAGATTATTAAAACCTTAGGAGGGTGGGACTCCAGAAATTATTTAATAATATTCATCTATTTATTAAATAACCATAATTTCATTGATTTTCTATATATAAGGTTATTTAAGATGCTGAAAAAGATATAAAGATAAATAAGATGGTTCCTGCCCCCAAGACACAGTTTAATGTAGTCCTTTGTTATACAAGAAGTACTTTTAAGTTTTTTATATCTTTTTATTTTAATATCACCTTCATTTCTCATTGCACACCTGTCATTAACCCCCCCAAGACCTATCCCCCTTAACAAAGAATTAACAAAAAGAAAAGAAAAGAAAAAATTTCAGCAAAACCAATCAACATGCATAAAAAAGTCTGACATACAAAATGTTTCACACCTGTGAACAACTCTCACCTTGTGGCCAAGTTTGGTCATTATAATTTTGCAGTTCTGATTGTTTTAGGGTTGTTATTCTTTCCATTTACATGATTGTAGTCATTTTTTATATTGTTTTCTTGGCTTGGATTACTTCATTTTGTATTAATCCACGTAAGTTTTTCCATTCTTCTCTATATTCATCATGTTTGTCCTTTATTACAGTACCATAATATTAGTTCCATTACCTCCATGTACTGTGATTTGTTTGTCCATTCCCCAGTCAATGGGCATCAATTTAATTTCTAGTCTTTTGCTACCACAAAAAAAAATGCAGCTATAAATATTTTGTTATTCACGGAGCCTTTCTTTTTGGCATAGATCTCCTAAGGGTGTTTGTCTAGCAGTGAAAGCTCTGGCGTGGTTATTTTAGTCAGTTAATTTACATACTTCCAAATTGCTTTTTGAAATGAATATCTGTATTCCTAAAACTGCCTTAGAATATGATGTGACAATCTTACCTTTAATTGTTACCAGCTAAACCAGTGAATGATCCCTGAAATGAATGATCCTGGTTTTAGAGTCTGCCCTAATTTTTTCAACTAGGAAACTTGAAACTGAGGTCATGGAAACATCTTTTCTTCTGGCTGTTCTTTGTTTTGTAATCTGATTTGTTTGACCTTACACAACGAGTCAAAGGAAGTATTGGGAGATAAAGCTCCAGGACAGTCAGTTAGCTTATGGAGATATAATTTACTAGTTGCTCACATGGACAAAAAATGAGTAGAATGTCATCAGCAGGAGATGTAGTACATGTCATCTTACCAGGGGAACACAAGATAGAGATAGTTCTAGGAAGATACTTTTCTTCGCTTTGCATTTTATTAAGCGGTAATGTATTTCTTCTGCTCTTGTGCTGAGCACAGACAAGACAATGAACCTTGTGCTTCTTTCCCCATCTATGGAACCAGGGAAGAAAAGGAAGTTCAGGCTGCTGTCCTGTCCATAGTCATATAATGTCAGTTTCATCTCAACTCCAAGTGCATCATTCTTCCCACTGTTCCATGCTAAAAGCATTTCCTACATTTTAGGGATTCACTCATAATTCCTAAGAAAGAAACAGACTTGAGCTATTTTTAGTTCACAGAGCAAACAGACAAAGAAATGTATTTATTTGCCCAAAGCTACAAGTCATTAAATAAATTAGGAACTTTACTAAATAACCCCACAAAATCTTATTCACACACTAATAAGATACTAATAGGCATTATTTTTAATTTTAAAATGTTCTTATAAGGCAGCATAAGCCAACTCAACGAGATTGCTTTTTGGTTGGTGAAAACCCAGACATGCTGCTTGGAATAGTGGATAAGGTGCTCACCCAGCTTAGACTAGGGTTCAATTGTTGCCACTTCTGATCACTGCCTTTGTGACACTGGACCTATCACTTTACCTCTGTCCCCAGGGAAATCTCTCAGACCATGAACGATAGAGAAGGGGAAAGAGCCTTAGGTTTGGAGTCAGGTAACCTCAGTTCAAAATACAAGTTCTGCCATTTATTGTCTGTGTAAAGGTGTTCAAGTCACTTCATTTGCTGGGACTCCGTTTCTTTATGAAATGATAAGTTTGGACTGGATGACTTCTAATTCCATACATAACCCTGATTACTCCATATCTCTTGTACAATCAAAAGTTTTACATTTTTCCTATGAGAATAGAAATTGTGGTAATATATAGCTCTCAAAACATTCTTGCCTTTTTATTTATTTTATAAAAGGAAGATAACCTACTGTGAATTTCATAGCAAGAACATGTCAAGAGATTTTTAGCAGTGTGAACAGATTGCTGTGGTATTACCAGAAGATCCCAGATGGTACCAGTTTTGTTTTTCACTGTTGTTTTTCTTAAAATGTAATTAAATATTATTTCACAATATATAAATTTAAACTTTCATGTCTTTCTCTCTCTTGTCATGATGCTGGAACAACATTTTGATAAGTTGTTAAGCATAATTGACAATATCCTTAGAACGCCAATTTACAATCCAAGAGGGGCATGATGCAGCAAATACTGTAAAGTATGTATATATGTGCGTGTGTGTGTGTGTGTATACATATATAATGTAAACCAATGGTAATATATTTACTGTAATGATTTACATACTGATTAGAATACATTTTAAATAATTCAGACTTCTTCTAGTAACCTCCAAATAAACATTACTAAAGTTACATTGAAACAAATTTCCAGTGAATTTTTTATTTTGCATAAAAAGGGAGATATAAGGCAAGTTTTATGTGCATATGTTTTCAAAAAAAATCCCTGGGAATATGAAGAAGGGTCACTATATACACTTAGTTTTCCCTTTTGATTTCTAGGCTATTTAGTGACCAGGAATTTCCAAACCAATAAAATCAACATTTTTTTTTAAATTTTCCTTCAATGTAAAAATAGTTTTTAACATTTGTTTTTTGGTTTTTGTTTTTGTTTTTAACATTTGTTTTCATAAAAGTTTTAGTTCCAAATTTTTCTCCCTCCCTCCCTTTCCCACCCCCTCCCCAAGACAGAAAGCAATCTGATATAGGTTATATATGCACAGTCACATTAAACATCTTTCTGCATTAGTTATGTTGTGAAAGAAGAATCAGAACACAAGGGAAAAACCTCAAAAAAGAAAAAACAACAACAAAAATTAGAAATAGTATGGTTCAATCTGCATTCAGAATCCATGATTCTTTCTTCTGGATGGGAGAACATTTTCCATCATGAGTTCTTTGGAATGTTAAGGGCTAAAAGTCTAGCTAAACTGTCTAAAATATCTAATGAGTGGTCGCCAATAAATTATAAGCTTTAGCAAGAGTTAGACTTTTAAGCATTTATTAAGGAGAATAAGAATTTGGTAAAGAGAGAGAAAAAGGCCTAGATTCCTATCTATTAAAGGGAGAGCACATTTCTAGCTCCCTTCTCCGCCAGAGTCCAGAGGAAAGAGAGCGAGACTCAGCACCAGTCTCTTCCTTCCTCCTCCCACTAGTCCGCGTCACTTCCTGATACCAAAGACAAGACTCCTGGTCTTGCCCTCAAAGACCTTCGCTTCATGGGCAGAACTCTTCTACAGTTAGTATCCAGCAGGTGGCGTTATTCCAATCGTTACAGTCCCCCCTGTTGTTCCTCAAGAAACAAAATGTTTCCTTGACGGAACAGTAAAAAGAATATAATAACTATTGATAACTAATAATATGTGAACAACAATATAGAAAAGGAAGAGAGGAAAGTTTTGTCCAGAGGGGTGATTTTTTTTTGTCCTCATGAACTGACGCTTTGACATTAGTCTTGCAAAGGGAGGGCCTCTGCAGAGAATACATATTACAGATGGTGTATATTATAACAGAAAGAGAAAAAAAACAACAAATCAAAACTGTTCATTTAAAGTCTCTGAAAGTCTTTTTTCAGATGTCCTCTAGGTGTAGTCGTGGAATGGAAGTCTTTACAGGGGTTGATGTGTGGATGCTGGTAATCAGCCAGGAAAATTTCCTACAAAATTGAGCTTAACACAACTTTAAAATAGCTTTGTCAATAATCAAATCAAACAATGAAAGTTCTCAAAAACATGTCTAAGGGAATTCAGAATCTTAGTTGTTACACATGAAACATATAATAAAACAAAAATTGAAACATTCTTTAAAATTATAATCTTACTATAGTCCCCCCTCATGGAGGGTAATTGAGAAGACAATTGCTGCAATATTAATTAATAAAAATAATTTTTATCTTTGTTTTATCACTTTTTGCATCATCTGCCTAATTATCCTCATGCCATTATGAGAAATTTAAAAATCTAATATAATTGGTAACAGGTGTCAAGGCCAAATTCAACACTGTATTTATCATGACATCTGAGATAATTATGGGGGTTACCATAAAAGAACAGAGAAATGATGGGATATGAGCATTCCCACACTTGAGCAATATGTACTGCCCATACAGTATGCCAGGCTTAAAATAGGTGGATGGAATATATGTCCATGCCACCGAACATATTGGAAGAAACTGAGTCAGACTTAATCAGATGCATGGGATTGAGATGTCCATGGCATCAGGCATATAGGAGGGAGCATAGAAGCCAGGTGTAGAAGTGAGATGGGTGGAATGAATACTTCCAGCCATCTGTACAATATTGTGGGGAAAAAGAGAATAAAATATTAAACCAAGAGAATCCAACCTCAACATTTGTCAAAAGCCGTTCCCTCGGCCATACCTTGACTTCATGCATGTCTCCCCTCATGTGACAGTTCAGTGTCTGCTCTTGCATGTATTCCTCTTGTGATTGGATGGCATCTTGGCCAACTGGCATCTGATAACTCAGAATAAAGGCAATTAATGTCTTAAATGATAAGTTCCCATAATCCAAGTCTCATATGGATTTAAAATTGAGGATAATAAATGATTGCAAAAAATGTGAATACATCTTGACTCAAAATATAATATATAATTACGCAACAATTTCAAATAATACCCATTTTTTTTACTTAGTATACAATTACTTTTGTGAAAAATCAGAACATATTTAAATACAAGTTAAAGCACAACAGAATCTCAAAGAAAACTTTTTTTTTTGAAAAAAGAAAACTTTTACAAATGTTCCCCTCTTTTTTTTTTTTGAATATGCTTATCAAAAATAATACTTCTTTACACTTGCCATGGCAACCAATTTGCCAGGGAAATGCTTCAAAGAGTTTGATCAAATAATCAGTTGAGAAAAAATAACAAAAACAAACAACTCAGAATATGGGAGCACAATACTCCTAGAATTAACATTGTATAATAAAAACAAAACCATCTTGCAATGTTTCAAAATTAGATAGATAAATGAATAGAAGAAAATACACATGGAACAATAAAAGACAATGAAATTCAAACTAAGGAAATATAAATGAATATGAACTTAAAGAGTATTATAAAATATAAACTTGATCACATGACTATAAAAAACTTTTACAAATATTCTCCTTGTTTTAAAAACTAAGTATAAAACACAACCTCAAAAGCATGAAAATCTCTATGAAAATAAACCCATACCATTAATTTCAAAATGTATATGTAATAGCATAGAAATCCTATGTAACCTCTGAACTGATACTGTTAATAATCTGAGTGAATTCAGAACACTCTTGATTCCGATATCTAAAATCCCCAATACTCATATCAATACCTTACTGCTTACTTCTACATTTCTGTAAAATATATACCCTTCCATGGCAAAAGCAGAGTCTTGAACTATGTTGATGATTGTCATTCTTATTCAGCTTAAGTTTTTCTTCTTTAACCCCTCTATATTGTCTGTCAGTCTTTTCACCATACAAATGCTTTATAAGATTACTAATGAAAGACAAAAGCAGGTTAGCAAAATTATGAACAAAACGAGCATATCTGGAATTTAAAGAGTTTTCTAAGATTGTCTCAAAAGCACAGCCAGGCCGGGGAAGGGCTGAGCCTGAAGCTCCAAATGCAGGTAGAAAAAGTTGAGCATGCGCATCAGATCTCTGGACTTCCCAGGCAGGGGAAGCAATGGGCTTGGCCATAGGAGGAGTAGAGGGTGGGGTCTGGGGAGGAGGGGAGGGACCAGCGCAATTTGAATCCGACTTGATTTTGAACTCAGGCCTGGATTCCTCTTCCCCCACTTTGCCTCCAGGTGCTAGGGGATTAAAAGCTTCTAGAGGGTGGGTCATTGCCTCCAGGCATGCAAAATTAGAGCAACAATTAGTGTTGGAACTGGGAAAAGCAGCAGGAATCTCTTCAGGTTTCTCTGAAAAAGCATGGTTGGGAGAGGGAGAGATATTTCCTTGTGTGAGTAAGTTGCTGGCTCTTTTAACAAAAATAAAAAGAAAAATAGAAAATCCACAAAAACAAAGCATTAACATGATCTTATCTCCCATTTGTCTGGTTAAACAGACTAAAATCAAAAATAGGGTAATTAGGGAGTTTAAAAGGTCCATTCGAAAAAATTTAAAGGAAAACACAGCCAGTGCGCCAGTACTTAGCAGTTAAAGGGAGAGGGAGGGGAAATTTCTTACCCAACCAGCAGATCAGAAGACTGAGGGTTAGCTTTCCTCTTCGTGGTCAGCCATCTGTTAAGGGCTAAAATTCTAGCTAAACTGTCTAAAATATCTAATGAGTGGTCGCCAATAAATTATAAGCTTTAGCAAGAGTTAGACTTTTAAGCATTTATTAAGGAGAATAAGAATTTGGTAAAGAGAGAGAAAAAGGCCTAGATTCCTATCTATTAAAGGGAGAGCACATTTCTAGCTCCCTTCTCCGCCAGAGTCCAGAGGAAAGAGAGCGAGACTCAGCGCCAGTCTCTTCCTTCCTCCTCCCACTAGTCCGCGTCACTTCCTGATACCAAAGACAAGACTCCTGGTCTTGCCCTCAAAGACCTTCGCTTCATGGGCAGAACTCTTCTACAGTTAGTATCCAGCAGGTGGCGTTATTCCAATCGTTACAGGAATTGTCTTGGATCATTGCACGGCTGAGAAGAGTCAAGTCTATCACAGTTGATCATCACATAACGTTGCTGTTATTGTGTTGTGAAAGCCAAATTAGATATACAGAGCATTAATCTCCCCCTTTAACTTTCCTTAAGAAAAAGGAGCTACTAGGGGCAGCTAGATGGCACAGTGGATAGAGCACTGGCCCTGGATTCAGGAGTACCTGAGTTCAAATCTGACCTCAGACACTTGACACTTACTAGCTCTGTGACCCTGGGCAAGTCACTTAACCCCCATTGCCCTGCAAAAAAAAAAAAAAAGAAAGAAAGAAAGAAAAAGAAGCTACTGAGCTTTAATCTATGATGGATCAGGTTTTTTTATTTTATTGCTTGGGAATTAATTAGAAAACAAGAGTTGAAACCAATTAGGGAAATAAGGAAGGAGAAATACAAATGAATAATCTTAGATCTAAGCTTAGTCTATTCCTTTATAAAACTCACTGAATCCCAAACTGCCCACCAGACTGGGAATCTCTGAAAAGACTGAACACCAAACCACATGCACTCCTTTCAATCCCCCTCCGTCACCAGAGAGTGAGAACTTCCGTTCCTGCCCTCACTTTTAAGTCCGCGTACAGGAAGTTCCTCACATTCTCCTCCCCAAAAAAGGAGGTCCTTCAAAAGCCGCTTTAGTAGCATGCGCAATCTCTCAAATGATTCAGCTAAAACTTCCGATATATATCTTGACCACAAATAATTTTTACCACAGTGTACAATGTTCTCCTCGTTCTACTTACTTCACTCAGCATCAGTCCACTTAAGTCTTTCCAGGATTTTCTGAAATCTACCTGCTCATCTTTTCTTTTTTTCTTTTTCTTTTTTGTGAGGCAACTGGGGTTATGACTTGCCCAGGGTCACATAGCTATTAAGTGTTAAGTGTCTGAAGCCAGATTTGAACTCAGGTTCTCTTGAATCCAGGGCCGGTGCTCTATCTACTGTGCCACCTAGCTTCCCCCTGCTCATCATTTCTTACAGCACAATAGTATTCCATTACATTCATATACCACAACTTGTTCAGCCATTCCCCAATTAATGGACATTCCCTCAATTTCCAATTTTTTGCCACCACAAAAAGAGCAGCTATAAATATTTTTGTACATGTGGGTCCTTTTCCCTTTTTTATGGTCTCTTTGGGAAAAAGACCCAATAGTGGTATTGCTGGGTCAAAGGGTATGAACAATCCCATAGTCCTTTGGGCATAGTTCCAAGTTGCTCTCCAAAATGGTTGGATCAGTTCACAGCTCCACCAACAATGCTTTAGTGTTCTAGTTTTTCCACAGCTTCTCCAATATTTATTATTTTTCTTTTTGTCATATTAGCCAATCTGATAGGTGTGAGGTGGTACCTCAGAATTGTTTAAATTTGTATTTCTCTAATCAAATAGTGTTTTAGAGCA